>NW_027397066.1:95500997-95556466 GCF_003265705.2 Callorhinus ursinus | reverse complement strand
ACACACACACACACACACACACACACACACACACACACACACACACACTGGAATATTACTCAGCCATCAGAAAAATAAAGCTTACCATTTCAAATATTTTCCTGTTTAGGATGGATTTCTCTGATGACAAATGACATTTATGGATATGTGGAATAAAACATCATCCTTGAAAAATGGGATTAAATAGATTTAATGATTATGTATTATCTTTAGAATCACAGTTGAATTTATCCTTTTTTTTTTTTCTTTTACAAATTTTACAACTTGATACTTGAGGGAAATTGCCTGTGATGCTTTAGCCTGGTTTTATCACATAAAGCTGATCTCACTGACTGAGTCATGAGGAGTCATTTATTTATTCAAAACAATAATATAAAATGAGATGAGCATTGCTTGAAGTTAGATGGATTTCTCATATAAAATTATCTGAGTCTGATATTTTCTTTACGTGCAGTTATTTAACCACTGCCTACATTTATTAAATACTTATAAGACTGCTCAAGATTTTTATTTCCTTTTGGTAAGTTTTATTGACTTTTTTCCTAAGATTTCTTCATTTAAATTTAGGCTTACAAATGGCTAGCAAGCAGTCAGTGATAATATTCTCTTATTATCTGTCTCATCTCTACTGCCTCTGTAGTAATTCCTCCCCCCACTTTTCTTTCATGTGTTATGTCTTCTTTCTGTTTTCCTGTCATTCTAGCAAAGATATTTCCTTTTTGGTACAAATTTAGGACTTTTTGTGAGGCAACAATTTTCTCAACAGAATGTGAGTATATGAATGTGGCATAAATTCGTATTTTTCACTCACTCTTAATTTATTATGGTTCTCCAGATTCTACTTGAACTGTATGGAAATATAACTTGGCATTTAATTTCCAGAAACTATAGAGTTTAAAATATGATCAATTTTCTTTAAAAGGAATTACAAACAATTCAGAACGATTACCTAATAACTCTTCAAGTTAAGGTTAACACAAATAGAAATGGAGATAATATCAGGTAAAGTGAAAGTAGAGAAATACCTGAGTGGTTTTCTGGTCCTCTCATAGCTGAACACTCGCCCTGAAAGACAATTACATAGAGTTAATTTTTTTCAGTCCTAAAGGTTATTAGACTTAGTGACACATATTACAGGGGTTTTTTAGAAATCAGACCAGAATAATGAATAATACTATTTATAGTACATATCATTTGATGACTAAAAAAATACTTCTTTATCAAAAAATAATCAGAATAATGAATGACATAAATATCTCTACTTCCTTTTCTCAACTGTGCTTTCCTGTTCAAGCTGCCAACAACTATTTAAATACTGTGGTTACCATGATGTACTCAAGGTAGGAACAGCACATAGTCACATTTTCCAGGCTAATAAAGTAGTAATGACTGAGAAATTAGAGGAAATAATGTACATTTTAAATTTCTGAATAAAAATGTCATTGAAAAAAATAGGAACCATGCGTTGTAACACTGCTTTTTATCTTAAATCCATAGTTCTTAACAAAAATTTTAATAGATCCACTCAACACTCCACCCCCTATGAATCATATTCCTCACAAGCCCATGAAATCACATAATGCCTTTAGTTTTGTAAATAAAAAAATTACATTTTTTCACAAAGGTATATTTTTAATTCTTAGTTTAGACTTCTGCTTACCTTCAACTTCATAGTTTCCCTGTTCATACACCTAATATAAAGGAAAAGAAGATCATTCTAATGAATGAACTCATTGGGTTTCAGATGAATAATAGTATGATCATCTCATCCAATTGGTAACATCAATATGCTGTAAAGTTTAACTAAAGTCATTCAATTTTAACACTAAAAGTCTAGTTTGAAGCATTTAAAATTTCAAACATTAAAATGTTGAAAATGCATCTTAATGGTTAACCCCAAATTAATGATTGAATTTATTAATATAAATATGAAAGAGAAGTCAATGAGATAGTTTCTTACCACTGCTGATTGAAATTGCTCTTGTTTACATCTAATAGGAAAGTTCAGACCACGTAATGTCAATTAATTTGCCCTATCTATAATGTTGATTTTTAAATAAATTTAAGCCTTTTTTGGTCTTTGTAATTATAAAATTAAATCACACAAATTGTTAAACCTGAAAAATACATAGGGCAATTAAAATAATAATAATAATAATTTATCACTTGATGTATAAACAAAAAGATATGAGACAATGGATATAACAAAAAATAGAGCTTTTAAAACACTAATAGAGAATGGTAAAATAGCAAACTTGAAAACTGATTAAATTTAAACATTCTCACAAACAAATTGTATTACTAAAATAGGGTCAAACAATAAATGGAAAAATTCCAGTTTCATATGGTACTTAATGTATCCCCTCTCAATTTACATTTGTATTAACCATGATGACATATAATAAAGGAAAATCCAAATAAATGCAAGTGAAGATAAAGTGAAAATTCCTGAGGAAAATTTCTATTAACCACATCAATAATTGAAATTCAACTGTAAGGTCCACACTTTCATTTATAATTAGGTAAGAGTCTCCAGTGTAGGTAAAGATGACTTTAATTTATTTCCATTGTTTCTTACTAACTTGAGATCGCAAGGGATATAATAACTAGAATACAAAGAAATCATACCTAATGTATGTTGGAGCTATCTTTCAAATCAGCTAGAGACAAATCTCAACTCCCTATTTACACGTTCAACTCTACATTATCAGGATTTCTTATAACTTAGATTTCTTATAAATTCTTGTAAGTAATTATAATTTAGCAACAATTTATAGGCATTTATGTTTATAATAAAACAGAAAGTGGAAAGGAATTTTATAACACGTGTTGTATCCTAGCACTCACAGGAGCATAAAGGGAAATAGTTGCATGAAAATGCAAAGATGAAAACAAGAGGTGAGTTTTTAAATTGTTATATTAGGAAAAGAAAGTTTATTAAGGTCTATCTATTCTCTAGTCTTGTCACAGGATCAAATGGTCAATCCACACCATTATTTAGATGCCTGGTATTTATAGCAAATAATTAGAATGAGGACTATATTTGAGAGATCAATGCTCAAAACATGTAAGTTTAAAGTAAAGAAAGCTAATGACACCCATGAATGTTGAAAATCACCATACCTGAATGAAAATATTCACAAAATATAATTATGGCAAGCAGATTCTAGGATGTTCTATGTTCATGCCTTATATTACTGCCCTCCCCTCTTGAGTGTGGGAAGGTACTGTGCCTTAAATATGGCAGTGTTGATGTGATGTCACTCTCGTGTTTATGTTATGTTGTTATATGCTTGGTCACATTAGTATGGATGAGAACAATGACTCTTCTTCGCTGGCTTTGAAAAATGAGCTGCCATGTTGTGAGTGGGCCAATGGAGAGGGACATGTTCCAAGAAAATGTGGAAAGCCTCTAGGAGACGAGTGGCCCCTTGCCAAGAGCCAGGAAAAAATGGGAGTGCATTCCTCCAGATACAAGGAGATAAATTCTGCCAGCAACCTGAGGAAGCTTGGAAGCAGATCTTTACCCAAAAATTCCTGATGTGATGACAGCCATGACCGATACCTTGATTGCAACTTTGTGAGACACTGAAGCAGAGAACCCAGCTAAGCTGTGTCCAGAACTCTAACCTATAGAAACTATGAGATAATACGTGTTGTTTTAAGCTATTATGTTTGTGTAATTTGTTTCACAGTAAGAGAAGACCATTACAATGATAAAACCTTTACAAAATAAAATATCATAAAAAAGATTCTATGAAAGATTTTTTATGACTAAGTTATAATAGGATATAGATGAAAATTATTTCTGTAAGAAATAAGTGAATGTTTTAAAACATATGTAGTTGATTTTCTCCAAATATGAAAAGAGATGTTGCTTTTATGAAACAAAAGAAACCATTACAGTTTGACAAAAAATTGAACAGCTTTAAAAAAGAGAGAGAGAGATAAAAGCTTGCCTAAAATTCTAAAAATAATACGGGGCTCCTGGGTGGCTCAGTTGGTTAAGCAGCTGCCTTCAGCTGAGGTCATGATCCTGGGGTCCTGGGATCTAGCCCCATGTCCGGCTCCCTGCTCAGCGAGAGCCTGCTTCTCCCTCTCCCTCTCCCTCTCCCTCTGTCTAGTTGTGCTCTCTAGCTCTCTGTCAAATAAATAAATAAAATCTTTTTAAAAAATTCTAAAAATATGAGAAAAATAAAATTCAGTAGATTTTCAAATATATTAAATGTTAATTAAATAAAAACAATCAGGACACTATAGAAATATCATCAATTTGTAAGCATAAATGCAAGGATATCTCATAATAGGCAGAAGGTTCTGGGCTTAAATGTGACCTGATTAGCCTATCTTTTAAAATTTCATTCATCCCCCACATTCCTTATCCTTCCTACTCCATTTTATTTTGTCACCAGTAGTTGTCGTCTTCAGATTTATTATATATTTTACTTACTCATTATGTTTTTTAACTCTCTATTTCTACTGGAATAAAAGGACAATGATGCGGAATTTTGGTTTGTTTGTTCATTGATGTATCCCAAATATTTAAGCAGGGCATAACTCATCCTAAGTGCCCAAGAGATATTTATTCAATGAATGGAAAAAATTAAACATGAAGAAAGAAAAGAATGGTCAATAATAATGAAACCAGAAGAGATAAGGGGCAAAAGAGAAAAAAAATGCATCATAGAAAACATCTGTGAGTTTTCAGGAGTTGTTAGTCTATAGATCATCAAAACTCATTAATTTCCTATGAGCACTGATAGTGAGAGCTTAAAAATAAGAGAAATTCTATGTAGATGATGAGGTTTGGAAGTTACTTTTCCTATTACTTCTAAATGTTCAATTAGACTTTAATAAGCTTCTATTAAATTACTGGTTAAGATTGTATTCATTAACTAATACTGTTTGTTTATAATATAATAAATGCTAAAAACAAATACAGTATAATTATTAATAATATTTATAAAATGTTTTGGTTCTTATAAAATCACTGATATAGTACCAATATTTTACCAATTTATATATTATACATTTCAGATTAGCTTTGATCTAATATTTATCAAGCCAGAGAGATTTTCTTATCTTTCAATACATTTCAATACATTTGGTTAATTCAGTTTGATAATTTCATAGTTTGCATTTATTTGATGATTTGGAATAGTTATCTGCAGAAAAATTTTGTCTTCCTATTTGTTTTGATATGAGCACATTCCATTCCAAGCTGTAAACACTTGAAATACAGCCAAACAGCTCACCTTCACATTGCTTCATGTTTTATTTCATGTTCTCTGTTCCATTTCTTACTGGTTTTTAAATTATTTTTCTATTCCTTGGGAACATCTGGCATTCTTTCTTTTCATGTTCTAAAATGTATTCATTTGTCTAAGCAATAGCTTTCGTTGGTTTGGAATACTTTCAATCTGAAGTTTAATTTAATTTAAAAACAGTAATTTGGAAACTACACTCATTTATAGTTAAATGTGCTCCTGCAAGTGATCTCACATTCTAGGAAAGGAAAACACAGGAATTCAGGAAATACACTCATGCAACTGTGACATCTATTTAAGATAAAGTGTGATGACATACTATCTATTGTAAATTCCTCAAATACTCTAAAACTTACTAGTAGTTTATGTTAAATACCATTGTTTAAAATGCAGTGGGCATGTTTTGTTTTGTTTTATTGATGGATATAAAACCTCAATATAATGGCAAGATCTCATCAGTTTTTCATGGCTGCATAATATTCCATTATATATACATTCCACATCTCCCTTATCCATTTATCTATTGATGGACACTTAGGTTGCTTATAGATCTTGGCTATTGTAAATAATGCTGCAATAAATATAAGGATGCATATATCTTTTCAAATTCATGTTTTTGTTTTCTCTGAATAAATACACAGTTGTAGAATTATTGGCTAATACCTAGAGTATTATGCTAAATGAAATGTCAGACTAGGAAAGGCAAACACCATATGATTTCACTCCAATGTGGAATTTAAAAACAAAACAAGGGCAGCTGGGTGTCTCAATCGTTAAGTGTCTGCCTTCGGCTCAGGTCATGATCCTTGGATCAAGCCCCGCATCAGGCTCCCTGCTCAGCAAGAGGCCTGCTTCTCCCTCTCCCACTCCCCCTGCTTGTGATCCCTCTCTCGCTGTCTCTCTCTCTGTGTCAAATAAATAAATAAATAAAACCTTAAAATAAATAAATAAATATTAGAAACAAAACAGATGAATAAACAAACAAAAAGCAGACTAAGACCTGTAATTACAGAGAACAAACTGACGGTTACAGTCAATGAGGCTGTAATAGAGTGTATGGTGACCGATGATAGCTATCCTTATAGCAAGCATAACATAAGGTATAGAGAAGTTGAATCATTATGCTGTACACCTGAAACAAATGTAACATTGTGTGCCAACTCTACTCAAATATAAAAATCAAAAAAATCTTCAATTGCATTTTTGATGTTACAAATAATGCATATAATTTTCTTCTGTACTACTTTGTCATGTTTCAGTGGCTATAGATAGCTCTACTTTTTACTTGTATTCTTCAAAGCAAGTAATTCTATGAATGATCATATTCCTTAATTAATCAATGAACAGGTAATTTTTGATCATCCAGGATACTCAACACAAAGCATTAGATTTATGTAGAATAGAAAATAAATAAGATTTACTCCTACCATCAGTGATGTTCTGGTCTATCTGAAGACAACACAAATCTGGAATGTAATTGGTTATAAATTCCAAAAACATTCAGAGAATAGAGAAGCAAATCATGCAGTAGATATTTGAAGAGGTCAAAGAGAATGAGGGACACCATTAGATTTTGAAGGCTAGATCATATTAAAATATGAAATGCAAAGAATGAAAGCAGGGAGCACATGTTTGTCCACAGTGAGTTAAAATTGCGGATTGACCCTGCCCATGAAAATGTCCAACTTGGAGTTTTTGCCTAGCTAGCAAGTACATTATGGAGATAAATATGTATAAACATGTATTATTGTGATATAGAAATGAATTTCATGTGGTACTGCATTCCTAAAAGAAACATAATTGATTTTGTAAATTTACCTAATTCTTACAACTTTCCCCTGCCTTTGTCTCCCTTATTTTTGAAATAAAATGATGATACAGCTAGAAAATTAAGATTTTTGATGAAATTTATAATTAATTTCATTTGTAAGAAAAAATATAGACATTGGATCATAATTATTTATATAGATTTGAAATTTTATATTTATCTTTGAAAAATTAAAATTGATTATGCAATCAACATTGATCTTTATATACTTCCTACTATGCTTATTGCATGTTCAGAGTTTTTAAGATTTATATAATATTTTAAAACATTTTTAAGAAAGGTAACATATTTCAATTGTTCACTACTGAAGCCCAAAAAGGACCAATGATTCCCTTAAGTACTTTAAGCATATAAAACTTTTTATTTATTTACTTATCACCATAGTTGACACATAATTTTCATGTTGGAAAATCACCAGATTCACCAGAGAACAACTTTAAAAACTTAAGTCAAGATTTGGGCAATATAGTTAATATCTAACATATGATTTTTACATGTCTTGGTAATGTTTCTCTTCCTCAGACTTTATCTGAATAGAAAACTTACTGAATAACGTAAAACCACCTTTGTTATACAAAAAGTATTGATGCATCATATTGGCTTTTGGTGTTTCTAATACATTACATGTTCTTATTTTCTACCATTTATCAAAGCCACACTGTCCTACATAACATTACCATATAAATCTTGACATCTAGTGGAACAAGTCTAGCCACTATGCTCTTCAAGACTATCATGAATATTCTTTGATCTTTTTGTTTGAGATTGCAACAAATCTACCTAGCAATTTGGAAAGATTTATCTTTTTTCAGTTAAATTTATAAATAAGTGTATACATATTTAAGTTACTAATTCATCTCAATAAGTAATATATATGCTAATATAAAACTTGTGAAGCTTTGTTGAACTTATTCTACCATATTTACATCCCAGTATTATTCTATTTATTTATTTATTTATTTATTTATTTATTTTAAGATTTTATTTAGTTATTTATTTGACAGAGAGAGACACAGCGAGAAAGGGAACACAAGCAGGGGGAGTGGGAGAGGGAGAAGCAGGCCTCCCGCCAAGCAGGCAGCCTGATGCGGGGCTTGATCCCAGGACCCTGAGACCATGACCTGAGCCTAAGGCAGATGCTTAACGACTGAGCCACCCAGGCGCCCCCCCAGTATTATTTTAAATGATATGTAATTTCCGGTTAGATGTTGCTGACATAAAAGAAAATAAATGCACTGTACTCATTGTTATCTAGCTACCAAGCTAAATAAGCTTATTTTTCTCCAGTTTCTATGGAGATTCTTTTGACATCTCAAGATACTATTATTATATTTTCATTTCTATTTATTTGCATATTTAACCTTTTTAAGAGATTAGATCAGATAATGCACAGTGCTTGGGCCCAAACTGTCTCATTTTCCTTCGGTTGAGTACATTGAGACACACAGAGGTTTATTAATAGTTTATCAATGGGTGCAGCAGTATGATTCAAATCCATGCTTGCACGACTACTCAACTAAAAAACAACACACACACACTTAAACCTAAAACCTTAGGGAAAAAAGCTTAGATGATCCATGGACTAAAGGAGCTATATTATTACAAAATACTGACAATAGATTAACAATAATATCATTACATTTATTAGGGTGTGGGGCACAGGTAGGTCAGTAGTAGAGAGAAATTCAGAGTTAATGTTTGTATTTACTCACTTATCAAATGTTTATTGAGCAAATACTATGTGCTAGGCAATGTTATTCTTGCCAAAATGAAGAGTAAAATATGATCATGGTTAGAGTGATTCTAAAGGAGATAGAAAAAGAAAAAAAAGCATCAACACAAACAATAATTAAGGAAATAATAGGTTGAAGTTCAGAAAGAGAATGAGAATAGTGTAAAAGTAATAGAGCTGATTAAAATTACAAATTGTTATTTGAAATATAACCACACTCTAGAGACACAAGGGAGACAACAGAAACTTAAAATCTTATTATACATGAAAACACATGATTAACTTGACATGTCAGATACTATTCTGGGAAATATATGTAACAGGTGAATAAAATACAACATTTTTTGTATTGGATTTTCAGTTAAAGTTCCAAAACTGACAGCAATAATGGTAAGTGCCCCACAAATTCTAAAGAGAAGCTGTTCAACTTAAGCATGCAGGAATTAATAAAGAATAGATAAACTCCTAATCCACTGCTAGTCATTATCAAGAGACTAGCAATTCAAAGAATGATGAAATAATATATTAGAATGATGAGACAACTAAGCAAGAGAGGATAGCTTAAGAAACCTAGTGATAAAGACTGAGTCTGCATGAAGTGGAGACTCTCTTGTCATGGCCCTTATGTGGACCCTTGCTAAGTGGCAGTTATCCCTAGACCCATCCAAAAGCGATAGTCAAAATGTCACTGAGAGTTCAAAAAAAAAAACAAAAACAAAAACAAAAACAAAAACCCAAAAAACTAGACTTGTTTAAATCCTAAAGTTTAAAACATACAATAACAAGGAATCTTGTCTGGCTCCCACCTTGTGAATTCTAAATACAGGATACTGTTTGGAGGATCCCTGGGTATCAGGATGAATGGGGAGGGCGGAGGTCAGCAGCCGAAGCTACCAATGTTTGGCATATATTGTACATTTCCTGAGTGCCAACTAGATCTGAAGAAGATAAAAGACTTGGGCAATCACTATTAACCCAACAAAAAGGGACAGCCTGCCTGTGGTGACAAGACCACACAAATGTGGTCTGTAAAATAAAAAATAAAAAAAAAGTATATCCCTCAAGATAGCAGTGCAATATTCTCTGGTAACCTCTGAAGAACTCGTATCTACAGCCTAGAAAGGAGTCAGCATTTAGTAGTTGAAAGTAGACTGTGAAACATGAAAAATGTATATAATAAACCCTAAGGTAACAACTCAATTTTGTAGAAAAAGAGGTACTGATAAACCAATCATAAAAAAATGCTCATCCAACAAAGACAGGAAAAGAGGGACAACGGAAATATCAAATAGGAAAAATAGGAAATAACTAGATTTAGTTGTGAAAGATACAAAAATCAAGTATTTTTGCAGTACTTTCCATGAGAACATTCGGAAGAACACATGGTTGGTGTGCTACACTAGCCAATTGCTCACTGAAAGCTGGGCTGCTATATTAACTTAGACAAAATACTCTTTAAGACAAAACACTATTAGATTCAAAGAAGGTCATTACATAAATATAAGAAGAAAATGCACCACTAGTACGTAAAATTAATAAATAGAGAAGTTAAAATAATAGTAAGGACCTAGAAGACTTGAAAAGTAAAATTAACATATTTAATCTAATGGATGTGCCCACGGGTACACACACACACACACACACACACACCATCCTACATTCAACAATTACAGAATACCCACATCACTTAAGTTCGCATAGCTATAACATAACTTATTCTTCAGAAGAGAACTGCATTTTTAATGCAAATATGATTGTGTCTTCTTGACACTTAAAAACTTTTAAACCACCTGTTTCCTTGGAAAAAAATCAAAATTGTTGTGAATGGATGCAACGGTTTGAATGTACTTGCAGGATCTAATCCCTGACTCTATCTTCACCCTCTGCTTTTGTTTTTCTTTCTCTTCCTTTGTTTTGTTACACTTTCAATAGATGTGGACTTTTGATTTTTTGATGATAGTTTCTTTTTAGATCTATTACTACAAATTTACACTCACCTCTATCTGAAAAACTCGCAGTTCTAACCCATGATTATCTCTTCATGCTTTAGAGTTCTTCTGAGATGCTATTTTTACAGGGAGACTTTCTCTGACTTCTAGCCAAGGTCAAATACCTTAATATATGTTGTCCCAGCACATTCTACTTAAACTTTTGTATTCATCATAGTCTACAATTAGTTTAATGATCTTTATTTACCCCACAAGTCTTCTTTTTTAAAGATTTATTTATTTTTGAGGGAGAGAGAGAACATGCAGTGTGGGGGGTAGAAAAGAGGGACATGGAGAGAGAGAGAATCTCAAGCAGACTCCCTGCTGAGCACAGAGCCACACACAGAGCTCAATTTCACAACCCTGAGATCATGACCTGAGCCAAAATCAAGAGTCGGATGCTCAAGGACTGAGCCATTCAGGTGCCCTCCCACAAGGTTTCTCAAAAGTTAATACCATATTTTCTAAATTCAGCATTATATCTATTGTCCCTAACAAAGTCACATAAGAGAACCTCAGAAATATTTTGAACTGATAAACAAATGATCACATTGGTAATATGTAAACCATATGCTACATAGAAGATAAATATTGTTAGCATTTCTAAACTTACTATTTCATAAATCTATTATGAAACTGTATTGTTAAACCAACATTGCACGTAACATTTTTAGCTAATTCTAACACAAATGCCTCATTTCAGGAACTATCCTAATCCCAATCCAGTCCCTACTCCCCAATGCTAGTAATATTTCCTTTCTCTTATCTTCATTATCAGCACTTATATTATAACAAATAACAAGACCTACTTTGCTCTGTAGCTATTTTCATGTACAACTTCATTTTTTATTACTAAATCTCTAGGAAAAACTGAAAGGGTTTTCATTGTTGTCTAAAGTGGAGTAATGCTCATCATTATTTGCAGAATACAAACTGAATGAGGCCAGATATTATGTAAGTATTCCCGAATTATTACGTAGGTACTCCAAGTAGCCAACAGGGCACTTGGCAAATATGTGAATTTTAATTTGTTAAATGTATTAATTAAATAAAATAACAAAAGTGATACATTATTTGAACATTCCCAAATACCTTGGTATGACTGATACTCCTTCTAAATCTAAATGCGGCTCTGGCCGCCCGCTGCTTTCTCTGTTTGCCAGATCACCTCCCATGACCCTTGATATATATGGCTCACTGAAGTCCAGCCCAGTGTGCTGCTGATTCTTGCCTCCTCTTCAACCAAGTTAAATTACTGGTTCTGAATGAGAGAAGCAATCTCATCTATTAAAAAGATTATGTCATTTTAGATGGTAGTGCAAATCCTAGCAATTGTATAACTTTTGGCAAATTGTTAAAATGGTACAAATACCAAATGGTGGCAAATATTACAAAAATGGTGCTGAAGACCTGTATACATATTGCACACTTGTGAAGATTACAGACAAAATATATCCAATTACTGGCAGATGCTAGGAGTTTAAACAAGTACAGGAAGTACTGTGACTCTTCATCCATGTAACCTTTCTAGTCCAGTTCTTTGCCGTGTGTCTATTTCCAACTCATTGTTTAATTCTGATCCAAGAGGATGCTTTATATTTCCTTCACAAATGCCTTCTTCTTAAAATGAATGAAAAGTAATACAATTTTGATATGTTAAAGATATAAGGTCTAGTGTAACTATGAGTGAATGAAAAAATAGAAGTCACAACAAAATTGAGAGGAATTAGGAAAAGCTGTATAAAATGAAGAATCATAGTTAATGGGCTAAAAACCTTACTCAGCCACCTTAATGGCTCTGGAAGCAATTTAGTTTTGCCCAAAGACATTTTAACTTATAATAACCTATTTTAACATTACCTTAGCATATCCCATGAGAAATCATTGTAGTTTACTAGAGTCACAGAGTTAACATGTACTGATTGGCTTCACTATCCATTCAGTATCTTTCAGCTGAAGAAAAAACAATTCCTCTGTGCACTGGGGCAGATGCCAAAAAAAAAAAAAATGCATGAAAATTTCTGTTAAAATACAGCAACAGTGGGGCTCCTGGGTGGCTCAGTCGTTAAGCGTCTGCCTTAGGCTGGGGTCATGATCCCAGGGTCCTGGGATCCAGCCCCGCATCGGGCTCCCTGCTCCGCGGGAAGCCTGCTTCTCCCTCTCCCACTCCCCCTGCTTGTGTTCCCTCTCTCGCTGTGTCTCTCTCTGTCAAATAAATAAAATCTTTAAAAAAATAAATAAATAAAATAAAATACAGAAACAGTAATAAATGCAAATCTTTCGCATTTACCGTGAATTACTTTACATGGTATACCAATGTTTGGTAGTTTTTCCCTCCTCAAGATTGCCACAAAACGGCTGCCTTTTTGTACTGTGGATATCAGGATAAATGCATCCCCCTAAACTACAGGAATGTGCTTGGCAATGTTAAATATACAGAGATTATTCCAAAACCTAATATTCTTCTCTGAATTTCTGAGTAACTACAATTACAAAATATATCAGTGAATAGTGATATATGCAAAAGTTCTTTCTTTCACAAAGTGACATTTTGAATTGCCTGCAAGTGCAACAATATTTGATTGCTGTCAATTAATTTATCTTTGCAATTATGACTCATTAGTGTTATCTTCCCAAATGACTGATTCAACTATTCAAAGATTTCTTCAGTACAAAAAAAATGGTTAGCTCTTATTACCAGCATATCTTTTGAAAACTATTAATAAAGTAATGAGAAAAAACAAATTATCGTTTAGATCCTAGTTTTCTGCTACTGTCCCACTGAAATTGCAAATTTCTCCCATCTGTGCAGTCTTTACGCACCCTTTTTCCTTTGGTCCTATGTGGTTATCAATTAGCCACAAAGTCACTTCTACTAAAACATACCATTAGCTGATGCATTTAATATTCTACATATTTATAAAGCTTAAGCAATTATTTATAATATCAGTGGACCAGCATGGGACACAAACAACAAATTTAGAGGCTGAGTATCCTTAAACAAATTCCAGAATGAAAACCAAATAAAATAAAATTCACAACTTAATCTGATTCCTATTGATGTGTGTGACTCTTAATGGCTGAACAGTAATGAGGTACAACTGACAAAAATGTGTTGTAAGTGACTGAAATTAATATTTACTTTTCCAAAAACAAAGTTGTGTGCTGTTGTTATTATTGTTATTTGGAAAGGATTGTGGTCAAGGAGGGAAAAGTTATAAAAAAAAAAAAATGCATCTTTCCCCAGTTAATGGAACTAGAAGAATTGATCTTTTTTTTTTTTTTCTTAATCCTACCCCAATTTCTGTTTGGGGTTTAAAGTCAGGCTTTTGTGTCTTTTTTTTTTTTATTATTTTAGGTGAAAAGTCCATGTTCATCTAAGTTGGTCCATGGATAATAGTGACTGGTCTGCTCTGTATCTCAAGAATGGGATACAGGGTCCTCTGAGCAGAGGGCTCCCAAACATCTTCTGGGGGTGGGCTTTCAGCTACCACTGTTTATCAGGTATTCATGGAAATGCTCTCAGAGCAGTTTCCTACTCTACATAGGTTCCATTTCTCTCTTCCTCCATCATTTTGCCCAGTAAGAAAGAAAACTGCTTAAGAGTTTTTATTCAATACTAATTATCTTTGTTCCCAAAATATATCTCATCGAGCTTTCTGAAAAATATGCCAATTAGATTTGATGTCACAAGCCAAAAAACTTTAATTTAAAGAGAAATCTAATTATTTGGTCACTTCTGGTGCTCTTAACACCACAATTGTTTCTGGTAAATAATCTCAGTGAATCATCAAAGAGTTATAATCATCATAATGGTACAAATAAATTATCCTTATTAGAGATGAGGAATATCTGGTAAGCCTAAATTCTTCTATTCAATATTTAATTATGTAATAACAGAAAGAATATTATGCAATAAATATGAAAAAAATGAATAGGCAAGGATAAAAAATTATTTTGGCTTACAAGGTTCAGGAATGTAGGAAGTAATTTAGTGCAGTATGACAGCTATTTGATTCTCCAGGGTGAAAATACAGCTGCCCCTAGATAGTTTTCAAGAACTCATTAGGAAGCAAAGGTGACAGATGATGCTTTCTTATCATTAGCTAAACAGTTAGAGAGAATTCGTCTGCAGTAAAAATGGAATTCCTATGAGTCCCTGGATCTGGCATTTGGATTAGCTCAAAGCACAAAGCCATTCATGCATGCCTGTATTTTTTGAAATCAAAATGTTAAATATGGGACTCCACTTTGCTTTGCCTAATAGCATCTGGGAATCACAGTGAAATCGCATCCCTACAATAATTGGAGGAAAAAAATGATTTTTTTCTTACATGTTTCAAAATAAACTCCAAGTCTCAGAATTATGAGGCAATCCTATCATACATATTTTTCCTCTAGCATTTAAGGAAATAAAAATATGGATAAAGAGAGGGAAAGAGTGAGAATAATTTTAGAATATGGTAATCACAGAGCAGAGATTAAAAGTGGTAACATCTGACCTCTTAAGGTCTTGCTACTCAGTGTGGTCAAAACCATCAGCATCAGCATTACCTGGGACTTTAAAAAATGCAGAATGCATGTTGCCAAGAAACACTCCTCTAGAGGAAAATTAAGCATACTAAAAAAGCAGAGATTAATAAAAAGGGAGAGAGAGTCTGAGGGAGATGGGCAGTAGAAAATGAATTTTACCTATTTTAGACAACTGCCTTAAGCTAATATTATGCTCTGCCATCCATTGTAAAAAAGGTAGTGTACTGCCTTGATCTCCACCTTGTATCTTGCATAATGTTGTATCTCACCACCTTGTAGCTCACTGATTGCCTCTTTCTTTTTTCATTAGTTCTTCTTTTTTCATTCCCATCAATAAGTATTCCAAAAATCGCAGACCTCAGTTCACAATTCTTTTTGAATTTTCTTTCCTGAGTAGTTCTTGTAGTTCTTCATATAACCTCTAAGATAATCATTCTTAATTTTCTGTCATCACTTTTTCCCTGAAAATTGATCACAAAAATATCTTCCTGCATAATATATTTCTACTTGGATGTTAAACTAAGGTTTCAGATACACGTCTAAATCCATTCATTGTAAAACAAAACTAGTTTTTCTTCTCAAACCTGTACTTCCTTCACTCAGTCATGTCAGTCAACCAGACCAAATTTTAACAATTTCTCCTCCAGAGTCTTCTATATGTATCAAGGCCCCGATACAAAGTAAATTATATTTAAGATAAAATTTAAGATAAATAATATAATGTAACAACTTGTTGCATGGATTCATAATTTTTCTCCAGGCCCATTCTAACAGGTCTAATTTTGACACCATTAGCTCACTTCTAGAATATTCTGACTTAAATCTGTATATTCTAATTCTACCTTTTTATCATATCTCTTCCCTGTAATTTTCTCAAAGTCTTCACTTTTCCATGTCACTAAACACTTAGACTCAATGTTAAACACTAAACAATATATTAAACATATTCTTACCTATTCTAAGTTTCAGCACTCTGATTTTGAAGACCTTTTTAAAAAATTTTCCAACTGCTAGGCTGGGTAATTCATTACATAATATTAATAATTCCTAATCTAGATTATCATCACAGACTCAAATATCAACTGGCATGGCATATGAAATTTTTTTAAGTTAATAAATTATTTTAGAAAAGTTTCAGGTTTACAGAAACATTCAGCAGAAAGCAGAGAATTTCCATATGCCCTCTCCCACAAACCGACCCACATACGGTATTTCCACACTTTGCATTAGTGTGGTACATTTATTATAAATGATGGACTAGTACTGATACATTATTATTAGCTAATGTCCATAGTTTACATTAAAGTTCACTTTTTAGGTTGTACAGTTCTGTCTGTTTTGACAAATGTATAATGACATGTATCCACCATCACACCATCAGACAGAATATATTTATTGCTCTAAATATGCACTCAACCTATCCATTCCCTCACCGCCAGGCAACCACCAATCATTTTACCATTTCTATAGTTTCGCCTTTTATAGCATGTCATATAATTGGGATCAAACAGTCTGTAGACTTTCCAGACTGCTTCTTTCACTTAGAAATATGCATTTGGGGTTTTCTATGTAATTTTGTACCTTGATAGTTCATTCCTTTTTATAGCTGAATAATATCTATTGTATGACTATACCACAGTTTTGTTTAAACATTTATTTTTATTTTTTTAAGATTTTATTTATTTATTTGAGAGAGAGAGAGAATGAGAGATAGAGAGCACGAGAGGGAAGAGGGTCAGAGGGAGAAGCAGACTCCCTGCTGAGCAGGGAGCCCAATGTGGGACTCGATCCCGGGACTCCAGGGTCAAGACCTGAGCCGAAGGCAGTGGCTTGACCAACTGAGCCACCCGGGCGCCCGTACCACAGTTTGTTTACCCATTCACCTACTGAAAGCCATCTGAGTTCCTTCTAAGTTTTGTCAACTATGAATGAAGTTGCTATAAACATTTGTGTCCAAGTTTCTGTGTGGATTCTTTTAACCTTCTCTCTATCTTTGATTCTCTTCAGTTTGAATATGAAATGCCTAAGTATAAATGTTTTCAGTATTTATTATTGTTGGTGTTTTCTGAGCTTCCTGGATCTATCATTTCATATCTGTCATTAGCTTCAGAAAATTCTCAGTCATTATTACTTCAAGTACTTTTTTTTTTGTTAATTCTTCTCCTTCTGTTATTCTTTTTTACACATAAATTGTATCTTTTATAACTGCTCCACGAGTTTTGGGTATTCTATTCTGTTTTTGTTTTCTTTGATTTTCAATTTGAGAATTCTATTGACATATATTTAAGCTCACTGATTCTTAGCTCAGCTATGTTCAGTGTACTCAGGATGCCATCAAAGGCATTCTTCATTTTTTTACAGCGTTTTTTATTTCTAGCATTTCTTTTTGATTCTTCTTTAGAATTTACATCACTTTGTTTATATTACCCATTTGCTCTTGCATGTTGTTCACTTTTTCCATTGGATTCCTTATAATATCAGTCATAGTTGGCTTCAATTCTCACTCTGATAAATCCAAAATCTCTGCCATATAAGAGTCTGGTCCTGATAATTGCTTTGTGTCTTCAGACTGTGTTTGTTTTTAGCATGCCTTATCATTTTTGTTTAAAGTTGGACAGGATATATTGGATTAAAGAAACTGAGATTAAGAAGGCTTCCCTGTAAAATTTTCTGTTTATCTAGCTAGAAGTATAGGTGTGTTTCTGTTTGATATAGCTGTGGTGTCAGAGCCCGAAATGTCCTCCAGTCCCTTTGCCTCATCTGTCCCTCCTCCTTTCCCCCTTTGCCTCCTCTGTTGTCTTTGGGTTTCCACAGATATTTCTTCTTAATTAAGGTCTGTGCCTCACATTTCTTTCAGCTGTAATCTCATGTTATTATACTGAAGGTCTGTCGTTGTTTTGGCGTGGTGTGGCAGGAGGAGAAAGTCTTTGCTCCTACAGTTAGATCTGAAGTCTTTTAGTGAGTTTGTGACTCAGGGCTGTGACTTTCACGGGGGCTTCTCAGCTCTCCCATATGGGTAAGACAAGAAGTCTAGAAGAGACTAGATGTGTATATTTCTCTTCTTTCAAGCCCATTAGATTCTGGTAACCAAAGTTGTTTAGGCTCTAGTAAAATAGTGTCCCTTGCGGGAAGGCTATTGCGAGGAAAACATACCACTGTGCAATTTTTATTGTGACAGCAAGTCTCTGATGGGTCTAAGAATCTTTGAATTTCAGTTTGCTCAGTAGTTTTTCTTGTGAGGATGGTGGTGGCAACTTCCAAGTTCTTTGCATGTTGGACTGAAAACAGAAGTTTCTATTTTTAATTCATATTTTCTTTAATCAAACATATAGATATATGTATAAAGTTATAAAAGATGACTTAATCTGAAAGTTTATAATAAAAAAATGGTATTTTTTTTTATCTTCCAACTCTGATTCTTATTCTCCAGAAACAACACATTTCAACTACTTCGGGAGGTTTTTTTCCCCTTATATCTATCTCTGTCTTTTTTTTTTTTTAAAGATTTTATTTATTCATTTGAGAGAGAGAGAATGAGAGATAGAGAGCACGGGAGGGAAGAGGGTCAGAGGGAGAAGCAGACTCCCTGCTCAGCAGGGAGCCCGATGTGGGACTCGATCCCGGGACTCCAGGATCATGACCTGAGCCGAAGGCAGTCGCTTAACCAACTGAGCCACCCAGGGACCCATATCTATCTCTGTCTTATATATAACTGGCTTACACGAAAATTTCTTTATTAAGTTTCCAATATATCAAGTTTTCTTATTGAAATTTAGGAAAGAGCTTTCATATGTCCTTTTCATTGCCTCTTTCTACCAGGCACTTTTCATTTTCTTATATTCTCACAGTTTAGTTACAGGATTTGGTTAGCATAATTCATATTGCTTATATTATTATAAGTACTTTTCTTGCCTGTTACATAGATATTTATATAATTTTGACATATTATGGCTTTACATTTCTTTATTCTTTTCATTTTTTTTACTTTTCCATGTACTAAATATTAATCCAAGTTTAAGCCCTTTGTCATCAATAACAATGTCTCCTCAATACAATGAAAAACCCCAGAGAATCTATCAATATTACTTTTTATTTATGGTGAAGTTACTCTGGGATAAATTCATTCTCTGCTTCATTTGGAATAATTCTATGTTTGCTGTTGGGTTTTGATTTCCAGCCTCCTATTTTTTTTTTAACGTATATGTTTTTGCTTGCTTGCTTGTTGTTCTTTCATAGTCTCACAATACTTTTTGATAAAAAGAATATTTGGTCTTATCTCTGAGAATACAAATTATAGTTTTGATATGTTTTCACTTTCCTTATTGTCTATGTAATTATACCTAATTTATAATAACATCTGTGTTTGGTTAAATTTAATACATTAGCAACTGACTACTAAGAAAGTTCATTATTACCGACCAGGCCCGAACCAGAATCAAATTATGGATATACTTAACAGGAAGACAAATAGACTGAGATTCATGTAAATAAACACAGGAAAATATTGAATTTATATAAAAGAACATGTTCATAAGCATTTCAACATGTCAATTTACTTGTAGAATTATTATCAAGTTATCATCCATTCAATAAACAAAAACACTAAGACAAGTATTTATATATTGTTTAATTTAATAAATTATTAATAATTATAATTGTTTGTACATATGTCCAAAAATGGGCATAAATATAGGACGGATATAATTTTGTTGTAAATTGGTGGTTCCTGATCTGAATCTGGACACCTGACTTATTTTACTTGACCAGCAGGATTTTTTGGTTTGGTTTTTATTCTTTTTAATATGATGAATACCTTTCTGGGACTGATGTACTCTCTAGTTCATTGCAACAACGGCTATTTATTTCTTATACGCAGCTGGTTCACACATTTATATTACCTACAGGCCTCTGAAGTCATTGTGGTCCCTAAGTTGAGATCTGTAAATAAACTTCCCTCCTGGGAACATCTGACTTTCATTCCTTTATATTCTCCATTCCATCACTCTCAGTTCTTGCAAATAAATTTAAATCCTGACTGTCTAGTTCTAAATCTTGATATAAGTTCTTGAGATACCAAAATTATTTCTGGAGCAAAGTACATTATGCATAATAAAAATGACTTTACCATTTACCAAAAAATGACAAACAAAATTAAATTCTATGACACTGAATTGTTGATGACACTGAGTGGGAATTCTGGCCAGTGATATAGTTTCTCGATGGACAGAACTAGTGCTTATAACCATAAGACACTGAATGTATTAATGCCCTCTAGACTTTGGTTTCATGCTGTGTAAGTTATAATCGCAATTTATCTGCTTCCAAAGGTTGACAAAATTTTCTAATTTGTATATATTTACGAATGAAACATAAATTAAACTATGTCAGTCTTGTAATTAACTGAATTAATTTCTATCAATAAAGTCCTGGATCGAGACTGAAGGTGTGTTTATATATATTTTTAAACAAACATATTCTAAAAACATATGAGAATCTTAAAATACAAACAGGAAACAGGATAAAAGTTAAATGAAAATGCATAAGAAATAAAAATGAAAGGAGGAAAAAGTAGAGAAATAAGCACATTACTTAAAGGGTAAATTAGCACAAAAATTATCACTAAAAGTTACATA
The DNA here is from genome assembly GCF_003265705.2 of Callorhinus ursinus. NCBI lineage: Eukaryota > Metazoa > Chordata > Mammalia > Carnivora > Otariidae > Callorhinus > Callorhinus ursinus. The sequence goes on along the minus strand of NW_027397066.1, from coordinate 95,535,485 downwards.
ATATTTCTACAGATATCAGATTATTTAAATCCTAGAATATTGGAAGCAAACTAAAATAAATAAGATCAGTTATATAGTTTATATTACTAAAGAAAATAATATAATAGGTAACATATTTGTGTTTTATGAATACAAACATAACTACTCATTTGTTGAATAAATATAATAAAGTTAGGGACAATCAAAAGAGAACATCTTTTAATTGGCTTACTTAGAAGTGATTCTGCATTTTGTAAGAATTACCTGGGTATTATCTGTGAGATATACAAATATTTCTTTCAGGTTTAATATTAACATCCTAAGTTTCACTCATTACTGTAGTGTTTCCTCTCAATGCCACATGGTTTCCCATATCTATTTTAATCTCAATTTTTCTGATTTTATTCTATAATAGTTTTAACATTGTAAATGGCCCCAAATAATTGCTGAATAAAACCTTAGTATGGAAGAACACTTTTATAATAATCACCTTCTTCCTTTTCAGAATACTTCTCATTTCCTTTGGACTCTTGATTTAAGGAAATCTTTGGACTCAGGATCTAAGACTAAATGTTAAAAAGTCAACGGGGCAAGTCTACAACAACACAGAATGTAATATATATACATATATATGTATATTTATCTCCCAAGATGGCAGGAAAATTTATTCCATGTTTTGCACAAAAATAATTTGACTTATTGCTGGTGTTAACATTTGATAAGCCAGTGTTATGTATTTATTTTCATTATACAAACAGTTAAACTATTGAAAATGGAATAGAATCAGTTGTTAGTGGAACTTTTAACATAATTTGAAAACTGTTCTTATAACAGAAAGAGCATGATATTTAGAATAAGAGACCTGTACTCAAATCTCAAAAAATGTCAACAACATAAAAAACAGGGTATGGAGAAAGTATTTTAGAAAGTCTGAAATCTCATTACTAATTCAGAGGTTATATGACTAAAATTCAGTTCTTTGAACCACTCTCTATCTTAAAAAAGTAGGGTTCCAAGGAAGTACATTATTGCCATAACTTAACATGAGTCTTCCTGACATATTTATGAAAAATATCCAAACATCTTATTGTAGTGTAAATGTCCCACAAGCCCTGCACTCTGCCTGCCATTGACCCTTATCTGATATTTTCTCTCTCACCACATATGATCTCATCTTTGGAAAGTTCCAGTCTCATTCCCTTTCTATTTCCTGGTCTATAATTGCAATTTTCTTTTCACAGATCACCTGGACAAACTGGTTCTCTTTTATAATTTAGAAATTCATATCAGTCTTTTTTTTTAAATTACAGAATTTTGTCTATCATAAATAATTAATTGCCTTCACCCTTTTCACTAGAAGGTATGTTCTATGAAATCAAAATACACATTATTTTTTTATCTTTTTTACAGTTTTAATCCTAATACCCTGGATGGGGCCTGACATTATAATACTGCTCTAAGATATTTACAGATTTCAGAACCACCATATCTCTCTTTCCTTCATTTCTTCCTTCCCTTCTCCTCCCCCTTCTCCTCCTCTTTCATTCTCTTCCTCCTTGCAATTTGAAGAAAAAATGATGAGCCAAGGCCACATCCCTGTCAGGGCATTTCTCATCTCACTAAAAGCAAAGTGGATTTCAAGCAATCAGTATGTATATAGACATATTCTATTAAGGTAGTAATTAGTGGCAGTGGACTTCGGTTATATTAAAAGACTTCATAATTAGCAATAAAGAACACAATTTCACTGGCATTTTAATGACAGCATCTCTACTTGACAATGTAAAGTCACCTTGTTAAGGAAGAAAAGAATGGCTAATTATAATGTAAATAAGTCACCTCTCACATATTTAGAATGCCTACGTATCCTATAATATCTCTGTTCTGAAATATAAAAATATTCTGAATGCCATTGTACTTTCTACTGATCAAGTAACTTGGAGTGAATGAACTGTAGGACAAGAAAAAATCTTGGAAAACAGCTACAAGCATGTTCTTTTCAGTCTTTTCTGAAATCAGGGACAGTGGCAAATGAATATATTGAGTATCACATGTTAATTTCATCTTGGTATACCACAAAGAACTGTGACACACAGTAGGCGTTGGCTTCAGAAAACTTCAGCAACTAATTCTAGTTCTCTTCCTTACTATATAATGGCCACTATAATCGTTATTAACATTTTGAACACGAATTTCAGTGTTTTATTTTTAAAACTAAATAAGAAAATGAATGTAAAGCTGCTTACAGGTTTGTCATCAAAAATATTTCTCTTGTCCTTTCCTCTCTATTAATAGTAACAAATGTTTTTTACTGGGTGGTAGATATTTTCAAAACATATAAAAGCTACCAAAATATTCTTGAAATGGTTTTGAACGCAATACATTTAAAATGCAATCACTATAAAAATTCATGTCTATTCTTGTTTACAAAGTAGAAAAAAAGAAAAGCTTAAAGACACAAAACAAGTATGTAACATCAGGGAATATATTTCAGCCATCTTTACCTCTGTATCAATTACTAATTTATTGTCTCAGCTCCAGATTCACTCTACAGTGTATGTTTTGATAAGATTTCCTTTAAGCATTTCTCTATTAAAGTGAGCCCTGTGCTGCTAAGCTTCTCAATAGCGGGTGCTATAGGGACATTAACTTTTCTCAAACTTTCTTTTCTAATCAATGAAATGGGAACTGTTATATATTTAATAAGGTTAATGATAAAAGTAACTGAGATGGCAACCTAAGATGACTTGCACATAATTTCTCATTCCTCTTTGGTGATACATTAAGCTGACATTTCGTAATGAAGTCATCACAAATGACTGTCAAAGAAAATAATATAATTCTACACCTAGGAATCACCAAGTATTTCACTTCCTCCTGGATCTGTAGCATACAGAGAGTGTACTGATGTAAATAGTGTGAAAGCTGTTGTATTGTTTATCCCTCCTATTCACAACCCCATATAAATAAATAGAGATCTATATATAGTCCCTACTAACTGGCCTGGAAATCATACAGGGCTTATGCTCAGTAAATATAGATTAAGTTGACTAATAATAGTTGATTTCAGTTTTTTTCCTTCTATGATATATTTCTGCATTCCCAAACACATACATACACCACACACACACACCATTCTTTATCAATTCAGTCTTTTTTTTTTTTTACCTTGAAAGAAGAAAAAAGGACAATAAAGGATAAAACTTACTGAGAAAATGATAAAATCTTACTAGTTGTTTTAAAATTGTAGGTCAAGTAAACTAGAATAAAGAAAACATAGATCAAAAATAGATTTTAAGGGGTGTTTGGGTGGCTCAGTTGTTAAGCGTCTGCCTTTAGCTCAGGTCATCATCCCCGGGTCCTGGGATCGAGCCCCAGATCAGGCTCCCTGTTCGGTCAAGAGCCTGTTTCTCCTTCTCCCACTCCCCAACTTGGGTTCCCTTTCTCGCTGGCTGTCTCTCTCTCTCTGTCAAATAAATAAATGAAATCGTTTAAAAAATAAAAAAAGAGATTTTAATAAACTTAGATACCTGGTTAAAGGATGGTTTGATTGCTGAATAGATTGAATTCACTTTCTCTAAATAATATACATCTATTGATATCACATTTAGAGAACTCCATAACTTTTCTACTTCCTATTATAGGGACATTGCAGGAAGAAGGGGTTCTCATGCACTTTCTGGCTGCTGTGAGCTGTCTGACTGTGAGAACACACCATTAAGCCTGCTCCAGCCATGAGTGCAAAACATGGTCCCTGGATGACCTTCCAGGCTTGACTTGGTGATAACTTTCTCTATGAATCTCTCAACACAAAAAATAGTGACTCAAAGGCTTCCTGACTGCTCAGACTTCCTGACTGCCCTCTGTAAGCACATGTGCAGGTTGTCTGCAGCCAGGAGAGCCCACATCTAACCGCATTCACTATCTCTGCAAACCCAGGTATGTTCTGCCTTTCCCCTCATGGGTTCTATCGAACAGAAGCAGCTCCCTCTGCAACTCCCCCTCCACCCATCCTCCTCCACAGGGCATGTCAAGAGTTCCTGCTTGCTTCCTGGGTGCAGTTGGAGGGTTTGCTGCCTGCTCGTCGTTCACTTATTGACGATCAACTTTTGCCTGGACAAATCAGCAAATTTTACCACTTTCCAGTAGATTGAACTATACTTTTTCCATTGAGGTATGAATCCCAGCCTTGGGAGGAGGCCCCTTCCAAGTTTTGTTCTTCTTTGTGTTCTTTCCCTCAGCCACAGGGTACCATAAAGACTTTCGTTATACCTTGTAGTTACTTTGCTATCATAGTTTAATGATTTTTGTCATTATTTTTTTTTTTCTGTTTAAACCACTGTATAGTTTCTATCTCCTGACTGGACCTAGAAGGATAAATTTATGCCATTTTTTTATGCTACTACCCAGGCCTATGGAAAACACAAATTAAACCTTTGCTTTAAATTACAAATCAACATTCACCTTTTATTTTTAAATATCCACTGGTCAACTTTGAGCTCTCTCCTACTAACAGATATTTTTGTGTTTAGTCATATACTCTCCTATGTTGGTCTTAAAACTCAGTAGGCTATTAGACACATAATAGATATAAAGTAAGTCCAGGAACAAGGTTCACAAATATAAATATTGTAATATACTAAGATGGTGACATGACATTTTAGCAAATTTGAAAGCATTCTCGTGACTTTTAACACATAAAAGAGGTGCAAAAGAGAATAAATATTTAATTATATGTGTGCAAATAGGAAACTGAAGCTCAGAGAGAAAAACTAACATATAAAGCCAATAATGCTATAACACTGAGTGAGGATTTTACCTCAATAGGTCTAATTGTGAAGTTCATGTTTACCTATAGAGTGAACTATGTGTGCTCAGTTTATTGGCTCTAGATTGGAGAAGAGAAGAGAAGAGGAGAGGAGGGGAGGGGAGGGGAGGGGAGGGGAAGAGAGGGGAGGGGAGGGGGAAAAGGAGGGGAAGGGAGGGGAGAGGAAACAACTCAGAAAAAGAAAAGAGAAGGGACTGAAGGAACAGTGTAATTAAAAAGGTTTGGGGAAAGATGGATTAAAAGGTTTTTAGGACCTATTTAGACTGATATTGTATATACTGTAGGAAACAGTGTTGTTTCATCCTAGAACTCATTCATCTTCCACCACACTGGATACAAACTTTGGCACTTTTGTAAGGAAATGATGGAAAGAAAGATATTCATATTATTTTAATTTTCATTGAGTTTAAATCATAGCCCCAAATAGAAGGAAAATATGTATGTATTTTACAGTAAAAGTAGTTAAATTAAGTGTTCCAAGAAGTTAATATAGTATGCTAGAAAACTGGTCTCACAATTTGCATCAAAGTGTCTGTTTTAAAATTTTATATCTGATGATTCTGATTAAAAGATATCATCAAGGAAGTAAATAATGTATTGATGCTTATCAGAAAATTAAGAAAATCATATAATTGAATTTATTTGCAATTAAAATATTCATAATGCTGGTATAAAATCGACATATTTTAGCCTCTACTATAATAGACTAGTTAATTATACGTGGTAAAATACTTACCAATTTATGTTAAAGACAATGTTAAAATTAAAAAGGATACAAAACATATTCAATATCATATCAGCTTCAGAATATAGTCTTTGCTGGGAGCCAAGTATATTTATCATAGTGGGGAAAGTTCCACATTAAGGTATATAGTAATTGTGACAAACTGAGGGCAGGAAAGGAAAGGTATAGAATTTTTCAAAAAGTTTATAAAATTCAACTTACTCTAGCATTCAGACTCTTACATTAACATTAATTAGCTTATCTTCTTTAGCTATTACAATGAACAATAAAATATTTAGTACAATCCTGACAACGTGAATTGGAGGGACTATCAATTTTAACCCAGAACACAGAAGCATCCGCTGTGACTTTCACATCGTTCACATAGCAGCGCTAGTGTTAGCAATTTGAAATCATTTCCTGCAACGCTGTACTCAGACTAGAAGGATACCAAGGCATTATAGCCGGTGTAGTTAAATGAACAAAGAAATCAACAACAAATTTATTAAACATGGATAAGTCTTAAAGCATTCTCTGAAGACAGGACTGTGCTTCTTTTAAATATGTATCTTATTTTAATTTTTAAAAACAATGTATGCTGCATTTTATCAAATATATGTGGTAATTTCCGTTGGAAAATATTTGCGTATTAATCATGAATACAAGATGTAACAAAAATGAATGTCACCTGTAGCAAAATCTATGTAAAATACTGCCACAAAGCAAGCAGCAGGAATTCTCTAAATGGAAGAAGATAAATCACATTTAATAAATTATAAACAGGGAAAATGCATGCCAAAATTTTCCTTGAGGCTCATAACCTTAGTACCTGACTATAATTATTTTAAATACTAAAGTTGCTTTTCTTGATATCTCTGATGGATTGTTCCTGACAACTTTTCTACTTCCTATCATAAATTTTGTGAATATTGAAACTCCAAATACAGCAAGGCATGGTTGTACTGCTGAAATTCACTGTAAGAACTGTGGAATTCACATAATCGTATTGAGGGAAACAGGTCACTTTTACTTAGCTTTTTAATTTATATTTAACAAATTTTCAATTTGGCAAACATGTTGGTCATTGGGAATTACTTTCAAAATGTATTATCACATTCTTATTTTCTTACTTTGTCAAATATTCGTTGAGAAAACATTTGCAATATTTTTATATTTCAAATGCAGTTTATTTAGGAATCTCTCTTGCATCAGAAATAGTCCTACAGTTATAGGGATTCTGAGTAGTAGATAACAAAAAGGGAAATTGGATGAAATAATTGGCAATTAAAAAAATATATATATATAATCTTAGTAACATGGTAAGATAAAAACAGCATCATAAACCAGAAAGCACAAAAGTAATTGTCTTTATGGATCTGATAGCTTAGAGTAGAGACCATGAGCTCTTGTTCTACAATGCCTGGATTTGATCTTGATTTTTCCATTAACTAGTTTTATAACTGTGGGATGATTATCTAACCCTTCACTGCTGCCATTTCATTATCTGTAAGATAGAGATTAATATGAGTAACACTAACCATAGATTTCTTAGGAATATTAGTTCACGTATATTAATTCATACATATATTCATACGTGAATATCTGTCCTCCCAAAATTCATGTTGTGATGGTATAAGGATGTTAGGTTTTTTAGCAGGTGATTAGGTCATGAGGACAGAACCCTCATGGATAGGATTAGTGCCCTTATTAATAAAAGAGACCTTGAAGAGCTCATTTGCTCCTTGTGCTCTGTGAATTTAAAGCTAGAAGGAGTCATCTATGAATAGTGGACTGATCAGACACAGAACCTGCAAGTGCCTTTATTTTGGACTTCTCAGACTCCAGAATTGTGAGAAATAAATTTGTATTATTTATAAGCCACACAATCTATGGCATTTTGTTATAGCAGTCTGAAGGGACTAAAACAGTTAATATATGTTAATATGTACTAATTAATATATGCTAAAGTGCTTAAGGGTGTGTTTGACTTACTATTTATATTCAGTAAAACTTAGTTGCTATTATCAAGTCTTTCTTGTTAAGTGCTTACAATTTATTCTATAAAAAGAGTATTATTTACATCCAAATTCATTTAATGTATTAATGTAAACCAGCTAAAATGCAGGATTAATTTATATTTGTTTTACTTTAGAACCATATGTGAATCAATCTACCCTTTGGCATGTGAAAGATAAAGACCCCAAAATAAAAGAAACTGAGATAGGGTAACTGAAGGACCCCATAAAAATCTCCTTTTCCTGCTATTCTCATTAGGGCCTACACCACCACCTTACACTTGACTCAAAGTTCAAATAATATATGTCCTCCTTATGAGGGACATGGAGTTAATGATATCTTTCAAGTCTTCCAGCACAATAGATAACATCTAGGGAAGGAATGGGCAAGAATGAGCAGGTGAGGCCATACTGTGCGTATTCCAGCCCACTAGCATTAGACATCTCAATGCTGAGACCCCCTGGCTCCAAAGAATAAGTGACTTATGGAGGACACCTGGACCCTTGTCCTTGTTCTGAATGGCTCCTAGATGCCTGAGAGGGCTTGTATACCAGACCACAATCTTCAATAAAAACCCCAGACCCCAAGCAAAGATGAGACTCTCTGTCTTTTTCCTTTCCAGGTCTCCTGGATGCTCTGTCTGCATCTGCACTCTCTCTCTATCTTCAATAAACCCTGCTCACATTTCCTGTCAACTCGAGTTTGATTTCTAACCTGTGTGAAACCCAGGACCTTCTTGACTGGTTCTGTGGGACTCCATCTGGGTCCTTGGACCTGTCCCGCTGACATCGAAACTGCTAAAATTCAAATGCACATAATTAATGTGCACATTTTCCAACATTTTTTAATGACACATTATGACATGTGGTTTAGTCATTCTTTCTGGTCAACAAAATATGTAAGGGCCTATAAATGAAGAAAAACATTGCTTTAAAACTAGGCTTTATTGGAAGCCAAGCTTCTTCACTCTCAGCTGGTGGGGGCTGGGGGGCAGAGTGGTAGGGAAGGGGGGCACAGCCTTGCTCCTTGGGGTGATAATAAGGTCCTGATGGGATGGCACTGTCCAGGCTCTGGCACAGACCAGTGCTCATGAAATTCTGTGCTGCCTGGTTAAATATCATAGGAAAGCCTGAAGGGAGGGGTCCTGGCAAATAGATATACGGCCTGGGGACACAGGGGACATTAAGGCAAGAAAGAATCATTATTGGGGAGGAGGCAGCGAAAAAGGGGAGAAGGACTAAGGGACCTACAAATCTACTGAAGAAGTTCCCGTATAGGCCCAGCCCTCCATCCTCAAGTTTTAGGCAGTCCTAAAATGCCCCTTCTTCCAGTTTATCCTTGCCACTGGAACCCAGCATGCTCTTGCCAAGCTCCTGCCTCAGCTCCAGCCTACTCCTACTCCTAACCACAAATCAAGACCACCTTTCTTCACAGTCACTATTTATTATTTTTCTCTTTTTCTTTTTGTAAGAAGCAGTCACAAAAACAATTAAAAAAAAAGTTTTGTCAGGAAAATGCTGGGAAAGTTTAAACTGGTAATCAATGACATGTTTATTGCATTAGTTTTTGGAGTGTAAATATGCTTAATGACTCCTTGAATTCATTCATTCATATGTATACCAAGTTAGTAATGTTAGTTCAGTATAATTCAAGATTTGGGGACTATAGCAACAGTGAACAAGACATATGAAGTCTCTATCCAAAAGCAAAAGAAGGGAACCAAATGTTAAGTAAATAAATAAGTGAAATTCAGTAAGTAGTGTTATGTAGTAAATAAAACTATGATGTTCAGAGTAGCTGGATATGAAGGTAATTTAGAGAAGTTGATGAAGTCACGAAATCTGAAATCAGAAAGGAACCAGCCATTGAGGATGTGGTGACCACTTACAATACAGCGGGTTTTTTTAAGGCACAGGAAGGAAGTTGTCCCACTTAGAACCCTGAACTAGGCGAGATAGGGATTCAAGATTAAGGGTCTGTAACCAGTTGTGGTGTGTGTGTGTGTGTGTGTGTGTGTTAGGGGGTGTGTTCCCCCATACTAAGCAAGCAATTCTGCAACACAGGCTGGGTGACCTTCAATTCAACTCAATTCTGAGTTTACCATTTACCCAGAGATAGCATCAAATTTCACAGGTTAAGGGCTCAGTTCCACAAAACTGCCCTCGTCACCCAACTTCAGATGCCAGTCAGAACTCAGATTGTTACCTGTGCTTCTGACCAGCTTTCCACAACCCCCTACTTGGGTTTGATTCATTTGCTAGAGTGGTTCACAGGGCTCAGGAAACCAGTTTACTCACTAGGTTACCAATTTATTACAAGGATATTAAAGATGAAGTATTACATAGGGGGAGGTCTTGAACAAAGGAACTTCTTTCCTCCTGGTGGAGTCTGGCACCTAGACAGTGGCACATGGAAGTGCTCCTGTTCATTAACCTGGAAACTCTCTGAACCTCGGTATTTTTGTTCTTTTATGGGGGCTTCAGTATACAGTTGTGATTGATTACATCATTGTTCATTGATGATTGATTCAAACTCCATGAAAGTTCCAACCCTCTACTCTAGCTTTGTTCCCATGGCAATCAACTCCCTTCCTGAGGGGGGGGGTTCAAAACCCAGCTTATTCACATAACAAAAGACACTTTTGTTGCTGTCATTACTTAGGAAATTTCCAGGGTTTGGGGGGTTTTGCCAGAAATTCGGGTAAAGACCAAATATATATTTCTTATTATAAATCACAATAAGTCACAGAGATGCAATTTGAAATATAGGATGGTAGCAGATCATGTAAGTTTAGACTTAAAATAGTCTTCTAAATGTAGAAAAATATAAAACCAAACCTGAAGATTCCAACAGATGAGGGAATTTATCTAACACATCTGGGTTCTGTAAGAAGTATGTCATATAGAGGACAGAGTATAAATAGTGAATTGAGATAGTAGGCTATCATAATACTCTAATACTTAGATAATATAATAATATTAAATAATAATATTTAATACTCTAAATGGAAAATAAGAATCGTGGACAGTGGTAACAGTGAAGCTGGAAAGAAATGAATATATTGGGCGTTTATTATGAAGTCAACTCTAAAAATCCTTTGAAGGATTAGTTGCAGGGGGTTAAGAATGAGTGGAATCAAGATGGCTTCTAGGTTTTCAGAATAAGCAACTAAGTGGAGAGCAGTTCCATTGCTATTTACAAACATGGAAAAGATGAAATGAAGGGATAGCTTGTGGAGATTGAAGACAAACAAGAATTCTATTTGAGCATGTTAAGTTCAAGATGCCAATTGGACACTTAAATGAAAATGTAACAGGTAGTTTTATATGTGATTCTCTGGTTCAAGGGAGAAGTGGGGATTAGAACTTAAATCTGTAAGTTACCATTATATAATTGGCTTTTAAGGTTAAAGTATGTGGATAAAGAAGTTAGGCTATGATTAAATCCAAGGGAACATTTAACTTGAACAAAAAGAGAGGAATTGAAAAAAAAATTTCTAAGAGCTAAACAAAGAGATATGAATAGAAATTGAAGTTGTATAGAATAAAATCAAGACAGAAAACAAACATGGTATAAAGCTCCATTTGATAATGAAAATAGTATTGTCATAAACATACAAATAATGATAGATGAAAATTATTTACATTATGTTTATATTCCATATAACATTTGCCAGACAATGTTCTAGGCTCTTCATCAATGTTAACTCATTCAAACCTCATAGCAACCCTTTTAGGCATTTGACAATAAGATAAATGAACATAAAAGATTCAATATAGTTCTAAAGATCACCCACATGATAAATGCCAGCCATTTGATTTGAACCACATCTAAACCTACAATGAATAATGTTTCTCTAAGTTATAGGAAAATTTTTTAAGTATATGGTTTGAACTAAATTAAAGCAAAAAAAATTTAAATAGCATGCAGTGTACAGTTTGTGTCTAAATACAATTAAATATAAAGCAAAAACAATGTACATTGATAATAGTTTGAAAGTTATGAAATGAATCAACATGTATAATTTTTTCATGTATAAATATTTTTAAAAAATTAGCAATCTGATTAAAGTAATATTTGCTTTTATAATTTAATCTTTCATTAAATTAATAAAACTTGTGAAATCCCTTTCATACTTTTTAATAATTAAAATATAATTGATGTTTTAGAAATACAATAACGTGTGATTTATTCAGCTTCCTGACACTTCACTGATTAAATGGCTAATTCTATTGATCTTATTGACTATTAAATCATATTTCTTTTCCTTTACCAGTCTATGTGCACACTATCTGAAATTTAAGGCTGGGTCAGAGAGGCATGGTAAAGAAAAGTATAGTTCTTCAAAACATAGTATTCAGATAGCTACAGTTCTCAGCCAAAGCGTTTGCTAGTCGGATCACTCAAGGTGAACCTCTCTATTCCAAATACATTATGACAGAATATCTATTAAGTATCACGAAATATTCTACATAAATAGCTGGAAATTCTAATCAACAGTATTGGAAATTCTAATCAACAGTATTTATTTTTTGTTCAAGTTAGGCATTCTATACATTTTCTATCCTGGAGGATTTTTTTTTTTTTTTTTGCTAAAATATGTTTAATCAGCCTTTTAAAATTATTTTGGAGGGATGGATATTAGCAATCAAGGGCACATGCAAAAGGGATTTTTATCTCCGTATGAGATGGTCAAGGTCAAGTTAAAATTATTCTAGGCAGTTTTTCTCTAAATAATTTGCTGTCATTGTCATTAACTTTATTTTTCTTAAGTTTTATTTTTCTCTAATGTAAGCTACTTTTGGTATTGTTTAGTGACACCTTTTTCTTTGCAATGAGCTCAGCCCTTTCTAGCTGAAAAGATAGAGCATGTGGTATTCCCAGATTTAATTAAACGGAATACAATTTATATATGAACCACATTATGATAGAACAAAAAAGCTCAACTAATTTTAATTTCTAGAGAAAACACAAAGCAGTGATTCCATTCACACCAACTGCCACATGACTACCATAAAGAGACAATTTAAAAACCATGTCAAAATTTATTCAGAGACACATTATGAAAATATTAGGAAAAAGCACAGATCGTCCTACAACGTCTTAAAAGCGATCAGAGGATAGGTCAGAAACCACATACAAATCAAATCAAGGATACAAAATAGGAACTCCACCAACGATGTGATACAATGTAGACTTTTTGATATCTAGCAAAGACCACACTTAATCACAGGGTGTTTGTATGATCTTGTAGCCATATTTTATATTTCATAATGAAACACTATCAGAATCTTCAGAGTGGGCAAAACTCTGGTAATAAATTTGTCACAATGTGATAAATCTAAGCAGAGTGAATCAAGATATAAATATAAAACTTTGAAGTTTTCATCCACTTTGGCTCTTAGGGAGACTTGACTAGACTGGCAATGTCAATGTAATGAACTGTAGTGAAGAGCTTATTGAGTGTTTCTTAGGAAAAAAATATTGTAGGAAAAGCAAGGTCATTCTCTTGTCATAAAAATCGTGAGTATCAAACTTGGAAATAAAACATTTATATAGTATAAAATAAAACGGAGCATTTAACTTTTACTCTTGATTTTTTTTAGTTTAAAAAAATCTTTTTAAGTATAAACAGCTGCATCATCAATCTATATAATCCTGCCTAAAAGTTGTTCTTGAAGTGAACTGGGTTCAAACTGAAGATAAGGAACTGAGCTTTGGGATTCCCAGGTTTATTTGTTTTGTCTCAACTAAAGTCTTACACACTTATTTCTGTGTATAACTAAAGTGTCATTCCCTAAATGCTAAGGCTTGTCACATAAGTTCAAAAAGAGGTATGAAAATGGAATAATTGAACACCTGTTGAAGAACTCAATTAAAATTGAAGAAACCCTGAAAATATAACATTAAAGTAGAAATAAAAAAGAAAATGTTTATTGTTAACCTAAGCTAACAATATACTTTCCATATTTCTTTTAGAATTATTCAACATCATATAACATGATAGCAATGCTTCAACAAGTATTTTAACTGCTTGCTCTAAAGAATTTTTTAACAAAAGTGTTAAAGATCTATATTAGCTGCCAACATAGTAAATGAAATTAAGAGAATTATATTTTAATTATGTGGGAGTAAGAAAAACTATGCTTATAAGCAGAAGGTAATAATTCACAAAGGAGAGAGGAGTGGAGAGCTAGAATGGACACACTGGGCTGCCAGGTAGGCACAATAAATATCCCCAAGCTCTCTTTCTTCTGGCCATTAGCTGGACGTACCTTCCCCAAAAGGGAAACATGCATGATTTAGTCAGTAGAGTTTTGGCCCCTGGGCACAACCTAGGAAGGGAGAAACAAATAATGGATAAGGCTAGGGAGAAAAGCAGGGCAGATAGAGCAAAATCAGCACATTTCCTCTTTTCCCCAAATAAAGGATTCTATTAGAAATCTTAATCCATATTACAGATAATGAAAGAATGAAACAGTGTTGTGTGGCCAACACTTGAGAAATAAGTTTCCTAACTAAGAAAATAAGATAAGACATTGGGTTTAGTTTTATGAAATATTCATATTTAATAATAAACATTATTAAAATGAGTAATCAATATTTCTACCTTTAGTAGGAACATTGTTATGTTTAGGTGTCTCATGAAAAAATGATATCTATTTACTTTGCTATATCCCAATATATTTTATGAGGTTCAAATAAATATAATTGTGATTATGTTTTCATTTTTTCAATTTACCAGTCCTTACTCAGCATTCATACTAAGATTTCTGTTAAATGCATTCCTACTGGTGTTTTTGAAGTACAACATTATTTATTGTATGTTGTTTTTATATCTTAGACATGAAGGAAAGGACTGTACAGATGAAAGGTCATTTTTTCTGCTATAAAAATAGACTTTAAATACATTTTGTCCAGCTTTCTTTTTTGTTTCAAAGCAACACAAATTCTCAAAATTATTTAAAATACTTTGTTCATGGTAATGCTTCTATATATTTTACAGAAGTCAATGAACAATTGTTTTCTTATTCTATAAAATACAAAAAATGCAAAGCAAACAGATATACTAATGAAAAGTTCCAATAATCTTTAAAAACAATAAAATTTTAGTATCATTTAAAAGATGAAAAGATATGCATTCCCTAGGAGCCTCTATTTTTGGTGATTTTACAATATACAATATGTAGGTTGACTCATACTTTCAAATATATGTAAGGAGTTTTAATTCTTCGAATAATTATTTCTGATGTTAGTATAATAACAAAAATAAATGGGGGTTACAATTATCTATAATTTTGCTAACTAAGCAATTTATAAATACAAAACAAAAATTTTTTAAACAAATTTTATCTAAAGAAGAATGTTACCGATTGAATACGAGGTGACAAATTATTGTGTGTATTAGTAGTAACCTGTGCATATTATGAGTTGACGGTTTGATATTGCATTGAAACCTCATTAAATCAAGGCACTTTAATTTCTGAATTAAAAAAATTAATTTGGTCTTATAAGAAGTTTATCTTTTCCTGGGCGCCTGGGTGGCTCAGTTGGTTAAGCGACTGCCTTCGGTTCAGGTCATGATCCTGGAGTCCCAGGATCGAGTAGCACTTCGGGCTCCCTGCTCAGCAGGGAGTCTGCTTCTCCCTCTGGCCCTCTTCCCTCTCATGCTCTCTATCTCTCATTCTCTCTCTCTCTCTCAAATAAATAAATAAAATATTTAAAAATTAAAAAAAATTTTAAAAAGTCTATCTTTTCCTTTCTTAATAATAGCAACGTGTTTTAGAATTTGCTGTGTGAACAAGACTATGTTAAGTGTCTTATATGCATCACTTTATTCTTTTAACAAATTTAAATAAAGCTATTATCCTAAATATATAAAGCTATATAAATAGATGTAAATCTATCTATAATTCATACATCTATATTCATGTTTATTTTACAACTGAAGAAATGAAGAATCAGAAGAATGTAAACTGATACTGAATACAGAACAGTTAAATGGCACAGACTAACTCAAAGTGACTCCATAGAGATTTTATATTATTTTCTTCACTTGTATGAAGGCGTGATTATTTAAAATATGCAAGTAAAAGTTAATAAGTAGTCATGGATAATGAGTTGAATATATAACATATTACAAATATAAATATATAGTAATATGTACAAATACCACACATACGTGTATATATAGTCCACACATTATCTTATCTCTTAAGAGCCCACAATCTACCAGGAGTTAAAAAGTTCACCAAAGAAGAATATGAAATTACTTGCCTAAGGAGTTTTGAATCTAATTGAAAAAAAATAGTACACATATGAGATAATCTATATCATACAGAGAATGAGTGCTTCAGAAATGTTAAGAAGGGGGCGCCTGGGTGGCTCAGTTGGTTAAGCCACTGCCTTCAGCTCAGGTCATGATCCTGGAGTCCCAGGATTGAGTCCCACATCGGGCTCCCTGCTCGGCGGGGAGTCTGCTTCTCCCCCTGACCCTCTTCCCTCTCGTGCTCTCTTCCATTCTCTCTCTCTCAAATAAATAAATAAAATCTTAAAAAAAAAAAAAAAAAGAAATGTTAAGAATAGAGTTGTGGGTTAGGTAGTTTTTAAGGAGTGCACAAAACCTGAAATGGGAATTGAGGCAAATTTCAAAGTTGTATTAGGAATAGAGCACTGAGCACTGCTCTAGAAATTAGAATATGCATATCCCAATTCCATAGGATTTGCATTTAATAATAATTGTGGAACTTCCAGAAGAAAACACCTTCACAGAAAATCACTTGAGTTGACTGCACTATGACTTCTTCAGATCAATACTGTATTAGTTCTAGGGTACAGCTGTCCATAGGATAGTAATGCAAACTATTATTCTTTTCTTAACAGCATTTCAAACATCCTCTAACTCAATCAAAATCTTGATGACTTTTGCAATACTAAGGCTAAAATATTTATGAAAGGATTCTAATCTCCTTTTAAGTGTGTCTGTAGTCATAATCTATCACATTGCAGATTTATATAATTCTCACTTTAGAGTATTACAGTATGTTTGTTGTAGTAATCCTTTTTTTTAAGAATTACCCTGCCAAATCACCTATTTGTAAATTTCAGAATCTAACATTTTAGAGATGTGTGTCACATAGAGTTCATTCCCCTTGTTCTCTATAATCTTTGGAATCTAGTATGTTAGAGTTAGTCATCTTCATTTAGGTTCCCTGGCTTCAAGGTTGAATTTGTCTATTCGGGTTTACGTTTTGTAGCTATCACTCAGGGCATTCCTAATAAGATAATAAATATAAACCCTAAGAAAACAAAATTGGATTCAATTCTCAAGAGGATATTCAACTCTGAATTATTACAGGACTCACCCACATTCTATCTTTCTTAAATATGTATAAATGACATGTTACTCCTTATCAAGTTACTGTGTCTCTTGATATATTATTATAGAAGATAGAAGATTTAAGAATATTGTACATGTATTAGTACATATACACATCAGCAATTTTTTAGAGTTTACGCTAATAACGTTTTCTGTAGTCTTGAGCTACTCAAAAAATAGAGATGACATGGCTTTTTTGTAATAATCATAGAAAATGACATTTGCCTTAGAAGGTCAAGGATAAAGATATTACAGATTGACTGGACTATATACCATGTATTTGGAAGGATTTCACTTGATAAACACTTTTGAAATTATTTTAACATGTTGTATTTTAGAACATTTGTAAAATTCATTTTTAAGCCATAACTTATTTCTATAATATTCTAATTCAACTAATAAATACTATGAACTGTCTTCTATCAGTTGAGCACTTTAAATGTATTATTTCTATTCCTAAAGCCACTCTGCAGGGCAGGTATTAATTCTCTCAATTTTTAGGCATTCTTTTGTAAATCACATTTCTGCTTAATTGTATTCGAGTTGTTTTCAATTTCTACTAAAAACAATGGACTAACATAGAATGCTAAAGATTTTTTTTGTTTTCTAATAATCAAAAAGATACGAACCTTGACTTTCTGCATTGAATTGAGTTCAATGTATCAGCATATTCTCATTTTTTATGATACCTATAAATCCAGGTAACATATTATATATCATTTTATGTATATGATACAAAAAAATAAAAGAAAGAAAACAGGCATGTTTTATTAATCTAAGACGTGTGTTTATGTGCATATATGCAAACAGATATGTGTGAATAAATGTTGCTTTGATTGCTATTTATTTTATACTGTCTGTGGCCTAACTAAATTAGGAAAATATATTTTTAATATATTTTGGTGCAAAATTAAGAAGGCTAGATACTTTTAATTAGCTACAGCTATATTCATGTTATGAATCATTTGTCTTCTATCAGGGTTTTAATTACACTGTTTTTACATTATCCTATGATAGGAGACAGTAATGTCTCAGGGTAGAAGATGATATTTAATTTGCTTATTGTCCTTATAGTGTGAGGAAAAACCATTAAAAACAATGGAGGAAAGCAGGGAAAAAAGCAGGAAGGAAAAAAAGGAAGTTCCACTGGACTAGAGAGAAACAGAGCAAAGTGACAGTAAAAACATACTAACTTTGTATTTTTCTGTCCAAGCAAACCTTGTTGGAACAGACCATAATTTCCATAACTTGAACAATTTATTAATGTATTGAAGCTACACTTTAGTTAGAGTAATCTATAATTTCTAGCATTGGTTTTAAAAAGAATTTAGAAATTTATCCAATAAGTAATTGTATCATATTTAGCTGAAATATCGGTTTATAAAAAATAATTATTGATTTAATCATTAAAATTTATATTTTTAATCACTCTCTCTTCTTCAAAGACCAAAGTGTTCAGGAATATGAAATCAAAACTTTATAAAGTTTTATCTTGTTTCTAATAGAATTAAATATATAATAATTGGGATTTTTTTTTAGGCAATGTAGTGTTACACCAATATTTCAATGTGTTAGGAAACTCTTCACCCAGTCAGTCAGCAAAATAATTTGAATCTTTCTCAAAGCTTCTCTTTCTCTCACACTGCTCTCCGCATGTCTCTTTAAATACTATCATCCCTAGGACACCTGCGTGGCTTCACTGGTTAAGTGTCTGACTCTTGATTTCAGCTCAGGTCATGATCTCAGGGTCTTGAGATCGATCCCCAGGTTGGGCTCCGGTCCACAATGGGGGTGGAGCCTGCTTACAGTTCTCTCTCTCCCTCTGCCCCTCCCCCTCTAAAAAATTATGTATACTATCATCTTCAGAATGTATCTGAAATCTAAACACACCTCTCACAATTTTTCTCTTTCTTTATGTCCCTAGCACAAGGCGCCATTTTTTTCTTCCCAGGAGAAATGCAATTACCTCCTAACTGGCCTACCACATTATATTCTTGACTCTCACTTTATACTGTAACCTAGTGTGTATTATTTTACACATATTCAATATGAAACACATACGTAAATTATGAAACAATACGGTAAGAGAAACACCCATCATATGAACACTCAAGAACAAATTCGTGGGTGGTTCAGTCAGTTAAGCATCTGCCTTGGCCCAGGTCATGATCTTGGGGTCCTGGGATCGAGCCCCACATTGGACTCCCCACTCAGTGAGAAGCCTGCTTCTCCCTCTCTCTTTGTCTCTCCCCTGGCTCATGCTCTCTCTCTCTCTCAAAAAATAAATAAAACCTTAAAAAAAAAACAAATTTGTGCTAATATCACTGCATGTCTTTCTGTGCTCCCATTTTAAATCAAATTACCCTCTCACTTTGAAACAACGTTTACTCTAAAATTTGTTTTTTAATTTCATTTTTTTTTTATTTTTTGAAGATTTATTTATGTATTTTAGAGAGAGAGAGCGGGGGAAGCACAGAAGGAGAAGGAGAGAGAGCAAGTAAACTCCCTACAGATTGCAGAGCCCAACGCGTGGTTTCATCTCACAGCCTTGAGATCATGACCTGAGCCAAAATCAAGAGTCTGATACTTAACCAACTGAGCCACCCAGGTGCCCCTAAAATTGGTTATTTAATGTGAACTTTTTATATAGTTTTATCAAATGTATAGTTATCAAATATAACTTGTTGGGTTTTTTCTTTAATTTTTTTATTATTATGTTAATCACCATACATTACATCATTAGTTTTTGATGTAGTGTTCCATGAGTCATTGTTAACTTGTTGGGTTTCAATATTCATTTTTATTAACTTTATCCTCAAAGTACACATGGGGTGTTTTGGATCAGAGACATCTTTTTTTTTTTTTAAAGATTTTATTTATTTATTTGACAGAGAGAGAGAGACAGTGAGAGAAGGAACACAAGCAGAGGGAGCGGGAGAGGGAGAAGCAGGCTTCCCGCAGAGCAGGGAGCCCAATGCGGGGCTTGATCCTAGGACCCTGGGATCATGACCTGACCCGAAGGCAGATGCTTAACGACAGCCACCCAGGCGCCCCTGGATCAGAGACATCTTACAGTAATCATAAATGTTAGGTCCCTCCTTCCCCAAGTCCTTACCACTGGGACAATGCAATGAAAGACAGATGGAAAAAAATATGACAGGAAAATCTGTAAGTGAGGTGTGGGTAAAAAAATAATCTCTGCTTTATATTCAGGAGAAAAACAAGGGAGAAAAACCTCTGCTTCTTGAAGAAGCCACGGAAAGGTTTCTAGGTTCTCACTGTAACCTTTTTAAAAATAAATACACCTCTTCAAGTGTCTGATAAGTACTGGGGTCACTAGCATTTACAAACTGGAGGTATCCCAAAAGTCCAGGCATCATTTTCTCCTGAAATGTAAAAACATGACTCTGGAGTTAGGCAAATTTCTCTGAAGTTCTCTCACTATCCATTTATAAATTAACTCTCCAAGGCTTGCTTTTAGCCAAGGATCCCAAGTATGCAGCAAAATATATTCAGAAAGCCCCACCTCTGCAGAAATACAAAAATATTTTCCCCTCAACCTACACATCCTAAAATAATAGTTTTAGGGTTTTTTTCCATATTTCTATTCATTTTTGAAGAAAAATACACCCAAGGGGTTCAAATATTCAAACATAAAGAGCTACACAGTAAAAAGAGCCCTGTTTTTTTCTTCATTTCTTGGATTCCACCTCAATACTCCATAATTAAATACTTGTTTAGTTTCTTATGTTTCCTTCCAGAGTTTCTCAAATGGAATATTCTGATTACTCCTTCTACATAAAAAATTACCCCAAATTCATGGCTTGAAACATTTATTTTTTTAAGTCTCATAGTGCTTACAGAGCAGAGCAGGGATGGTCTATCCATGCTCCACGATGGCTGTAGCTTCAACCAGGACAGTTCAAAGGCTAGGGTAATTCCAAAGCTGGCTTCTGGAATCACTGAAGACTCAATGTCACAAAGTTTGCCCCTAAGCTGAAATGACTGAAAGGTCAATCAGAGCACCTGAACCTGGCCCCTCTTATGTAGCTTGAATTTCACAGCATATACAGGTTTACTGGAGTTTTTACAGGACATCTCAGGTCTGGTTCCAAGCACAAATGGTCCAGTGAACAAAGTACAAGCGGCATTGTTCTTATGGCCCAGCCTCAACAGTTGTACACAGAGCATAATACAGAATGAAGATGCCAGGCCACCTTGTTCAATAATTATTAAGAATTTTAAGACAGTGATGTTTAGAGCATTAAACTAAGTATGAGACTCATGAATGTGGAGTTCTATGTGACTGACAGGTTGCATGTCCACAAAGCTGGCTCTTGATTACATAGCTTCACATTCTGTTCTCTGACACATTCTGTTCTTTACAAGCGAGTCACAAACCTACCAAGCTTCAAAGGGAGATCACTTGTATGCAACCTCTTGTTGAAAAGATTGTTGAAGAATTTGAGGACATTTACAAAAATAATTATAGAATTTAAGCAAATATAAATATCTGTATTGATTTTTCCTATTTTTCCACAAAATGTGGCATTATATATAAAATTCTATATCTTGATCATTTCACTTAATACTATATGTTGGATCTTTCATACAGTCTTACTTCAAGTTTCCCCATTCTTCTATATAGCTGGATAATATTATATTTTTTATTTTATTATGTTATGTTAATCACTATACATTACATCATTAATTCTTGATGTAGTATTCCATGATTCATTGTTTGCATATAACACCCAGTGCTCCATGCAGTACGTGCCCTCTTAAATACCCATCACCAGGCTAACCCGTCCCCCACCCCCTCCCCTCTAGAACCCTCAGTTTGTTTCTCAGAGTCCATAGTCTCTCATGATTTGTCTCCCTCTCCGATTTCCCCCACCTTCATTTTTCCTTTCCTGCTATCTTCTTCTTTTTTTTTTTAACATATAATGTATTATTTGTTTCAAAGGTACAGGTCTTATATTAAGTAAATAATAGCAGAATTTTACAATCCCTTGTATGAGGGACATTTAGGTTCTTCCAAATCTTTTATTAAAACAAATGCATGTTGGAAGAGCTAACGCTAAAAAATTCAAGATATCCAAAAGTGAGAAGGTAGGTCAAAAGGTAAATGCTTTTGAAACTTTATTCAATTGAATACAATGATTATTTTTATATAACATATATATATATATATAATACATATTCAGACATAATAATACTGCTCTTCATAGTAGTAGTTTCCCTGTAGACCCCATTAACATATGGAAGCACTTATTTTCCCATCTTGGTTTCTTACACCTTTGCCTTCAATGTTTACTATCAAACTTGTGATTTTTTTCACCAATCTAGTAGGCAAACAGTATTTGCTACTTGCAAGTAGCATTTTGCATTTCTCTTACTATGACTGACTTTGAGCATCTTTCATATTTCACAGCCATTTATACTTTATTTTATGTTAATTTTTTATTGATATCCAATATTTATTTTTATTATTTGTTCTTTCTTATTGATTTAAATGATCTCCTGTGGTATAAAAAAACTACCTACAAGATGAGTCATTCTGGCATTACTTGTATCTATATTTCTTAAACACCGAAATTACCATTTATAGAAGACTAAATAAATATGTTGTAAATTTATCCATACAATGAAAACTATGAAGCAGTAAATATATGAGCAAGCCCTTTTAATTTTCTTCTAAATCTACTCCAACATATTAAAAAAGCAAAGTGCAGAACACATTGCATTGTACTTCATCATTTTCACTTTTTAAATAACTGTATGTGTTTTTATAGTTATAAAAAATAAACTTTTGGGGCACTTGGGTGGCTCAGTCAGTTAAGCATTTGACTCTTAGTTTCAGCTCAGGTCATGATCTCAGGGTCCTGAGATCGAGCCCCAGGTAGGGCTCCATGCTCAGCATGGAGTCTGCTTGAGATTCTCTCCTTCTACCCCTCCCCCTGCTCATGCTCTCTCTCTGTCAAGTAAATAAATAAAATCTTAAAAAAAAATGAAAAAAAACTTTTGAAAGTATACATAAGAGTAGTAATAGCAGATACCTATACAGGAGAAGTCATTAGATAATGGAGGGAGGGCAGAAGTAATAGGATTTTTTTTTTACTATAAACTAATATTTTTAATTTTTAACCAAATATTTTTAATTTTTAAAAGGTGAATGTGATAACTATGTATAAATAAATATAATTATAAAATTATTCAGAGTTAAAAATGGTACATATTGATCTTAATTTTGTATACTTTGACAGTCTGAGATTATTTTGTTTAATTATTTCTTTTTGAATGCTAGAAAAAAATACTAGAATAATAGCTTCATCTTTATAAGGAGTGTTTTTTTTTTTTTTTTTTTTTTTACCACCGCTATTTTTTAAAGGAAAAGGAAATTTATCTGCAACAGAAACAAAAAAAAATTGGGCAATCAAGGCTTGTGTTGATGGCAATTTTTTAACTCAATTTATTCTGATTTTATAATTATGAATTATATGGTGAAAATAATCATTAAACATGTTTTTTGCTTTCACTTTTCATGATCTTTCTTAATAGAATTCTTCACGAGTTATTTCAGTTCTTCATATGTTTACTGACATTTAAAAAAAAACTGAGACATAAAGCTGAAAATATAGAGCAATAACATAAACTCAGATGTCCATAGAGACAAATTCTCAAATTTTGTGATTTTTATATGACCAACCGAATCATTTTATTCTTAACATTTCTCTTTCAAATCTATTAAAACATCAGCTAGTCTCATTTTCCTGAAAGAAAAACTACCATGTATATGCCATTTTCTCATAAATTACCGATTCTGTTAATCTCAACAATTATTTAAGTCCATGACCTTTCACTATCAGTTCTGACAAAGGAGGATTATAATATATGGCCCTGAGATATTTGGCATGTAATGAAAATGGTCTGATTTAATTTAAATGTAAGTTATTGTTAGAAAGAAAGGTCATACTAAGAAAATGTCATTTCAAGAAGTATATTAGCAAGCACCCTTCTGGGTTTGTTACATGTAAAATATACAGTTAGTACCTGACATTTAAGGAGGAAATTGGAACTATTCATGGTATATACTTGAACATTTTTGTGTTCTCATGTTGCATTTGTTCATCTCATTCAGATTATTTTTTAGTCAGATGAATGGTAGCTTTTGTCTTGGGTACCCAAATGCTTTACTGATAAGGAAATTTATTTAAAACTTTAAAAGAGTAAATGTGATTTAGGGAATGTTTGAAGATTTTTTTAAAACACAGGATTTATGTTAATACTTACACAATTAAGATGTTGTAATTGCATAAAATATATCTTTTATTGAGGTAACATAAGGTACACATTTCATAAGTTAATCTGTTGGAAGCACGGAAAGTTGATTCTTCGTGTACTATCAATATTCCTATTAAAAGATTAAACTATTATTAGATATAATATGTTTTTGGTGATACCTACTGGCGAAGTTGTTTGAAATTCAGTTTTGGGCAATTTATCCCTAAAAAATCAATAGATAAAGATGTTTTGGAGTCTTAGAGAGTATGGAGAAATACATCAGTGATGGTACAAATTAATAACTTGATATAGGTGAGAAATAAAAATTTTTTTCCTTAAAATTACTCATTTCCACAAAAAATAGTAGTTCTATTTCTTTATTTACATCATCATGTGATTTGCTGAATACTGAAGCATGGAGACCTGAACTAAATTGGCATCTGGGCTCATTACAGATAATGCAATCTCAACCCAGTTTTTCAGTTTTTTACTGCATGTTAAGTTGGGAAGGAATAAAAAGTTCAGATATTGTTTTTAAAAATACCAATCTCTTATTCCTCTAAATTATAGCTATCATTAGGAAGAATTATAAATTTACTATTTCAGATTATATATTTTGTTCCTTCAAAGAATGAATTTTACTCTATTCTATGCTAGCATTATGTCATTTTAATTGGTAAAGTCAAAAGAAAACTACATATATATGTACATATATATATGATAGTATTGAAGATACTGTCCATTTTATTACTCTCCCTCTTTTAATAAAGCACATGGAAGACTTTAATGTCCTGTTTCAAAGCAGGAAAAAATATGCTTTTCTTACTTCAAAATCATATTTTTTTTCTCTTGTGGATCTTATAACTGTATTTCTTATAATGACTAATAGGAAATTTTTACCATAGGCACATTTTTACCAGAGATAGATTTGTACCATAATCTATCCGTTCCTTCTGATTTGTGACATATGTCTTTGTATAATACTATCAACTTCATTTTTATTTTATTTACCTACACTTATAATCTCCTACCCCAAATTTCGTTGTTAATTTATTATCTTCATATTGTTTGTAAAATATTGTAAACCATCTCTACTATCATACCATTTTTATAGCATAACATCATGTTTTAACTAGTTATTTAATTGCTTCCAAGTAATAGTTCATGATGAACAAATAACTCCTGGATGAGAGCTATAGATCCCATCACATATGTTGGAATGGTTTTCTCATACAGAAGACATAACATGGAGTCTACATATACTTCTGAAGGAACACTATTCTTTTAGTTGTTGTTTTTAGACAAGCCATTCTTTGAGTCAGAGTATACTTCTAGAAAGTGTCTTGATAAAGCTGTAGGAGAATATGTGAGGTTTTTCGGCCACCCTGTTAAACTGAATTGAATCTTATGAAAAGTAAGATACTGTGGAATAGCTAATTAGGGCTACCATTTATGCAGTGGATATATCATCTTAATTCCTTCATCTAGAAATAGCTCAAAGAATGTTAAATTTGAAACTATAAGGTAATTATACATATCTGTATTTATACTAGATGAAAGCAACAAAATATAATTTTTATTAAAATATTTCACAAAATGCATCATTGCTCAAAATTTTTCTTAAAATCATCCATTGATTCATCAAACAGACACTGATTACCTACTATTATTAGGCATGATTCTAGGCAATAAGAAAGCAATGGCCATCTAACTGTCCATTGATAGATAAATGGATAAAGAAGATGTGGTATGTACATACAGTAGAATATTACTCAGCCATAAGAAATTAGATCTTGCTATTTGTGACAACATGGATGGGCTTAGAGGGTATGATACTAAGTGAAGTAAGTCAGGCAGAAAAAGACAAATACCATATGATTTCACTTCTAAAAAATAATCAAATGAATAAACAACAACAAAAAACAGAATTTAATAAATAAATAAGAGAACAAACTGATGGTTGCCATTGGGGAGGGAAATGGGGGAATGGGCAAAGTTGATGAAGGAGAATGGGAGATACAGATCTCCAGTTATGGAATAAATAAGTCTTGGGAATAAAAGGTAAATCATAGGGAATATAGTCAATGGCATTGTAATAGCATTGTATGGTGACAGCTTGTAGCTAAACTTGTGTTGAGTATAGCATGACATATAAACTTGTTGGGTCACTATGCTATACACCTGAAATTAATGTAATATTGTGTGTTAAATATACTTCAAGTAAAAAAAAAAAAAGATATCAAGGGTCAAATTGGGAAAGACCCCTGATTTCATAGTTTATGCTTTAATTGGGGGAGACAGACAGTAAAAAAAATTTAAAAAAAATATTTATAAAATAAATATATGAGGCAATGAAAAGCATTGCACAAATAATATTTTAAAAAGTACTGTGACATATTGGTGACTTAGTCCCTTTTGGTAGGATAGACAGGGGAGAAGTTTCTAAAGAGGTAATATTTAGGTGGAGAGATGAGTATAAAAAAAGAGAGAGAGAGAAAGAGGCAAACCATAAAACAGATTCTTAATTATAGAGAACAAATGGAGGGTTGCTGGAGGGAAGGTAGGTGGGGGAATGGGCTAAATGGGTGAGGGGCACTTGTGATGAGCACCGGGTATTATATGTAAGTGATGAATCACTAAATTCTACTCCTGAAAGTAGTATTACACTATATGTTAACTAACTAGAGATTAATTAAATACTTGAGACAAACAAACTATAAAAGAGGAAATGAGCCACAAAGATATCAGATGAAAGCATTCAGGCAGAATGAACAGCTAGTACTAAATCTAAAACTAGTAACAATACCGATGTATTAGAGAAATAGAGAGCAAAATATGTGGCCTGAAAAGATAGGTCAAGGACAAGAGATGTATTATGCGTGGTTGGAGAGATTGATTAAGTCTAATATGTTGGAATGTGTGAAACAAGGTAAGGGATATTGCTGTTATTCTACATGGAACTGGGAGGCATTGGAAAAGCGTAGGCCTGGCAATTGAGTGTTCTGATTTATGTATTAAAGAGATAATTACAGATTATGTAAGTTTCACTAATAATAGAAATAAAACTATGAACACAGGACAGTCAGTTCAGAAGGCATTGATGTAGTCCATGAAAAAGAAGATGGTATCTTGGACTAAGTTGGTAGTAGTTGAGATAGAAAGAAATAGAAGGACTTGAGCAATGCTACAAATACAGGGATAATGGCGTGCTAATTTATTGGATGTTTATTAGAGGGTAAGGAGAAAAGATAAGGAGATACACATATATATGTACATATATACATATATATAATTTTTTTAATTTACTGGAATAAATGATGACTGCAAAGTGAAGGAAATGGGGATGCTATTGTGAATGTGAATGTATTCTAGAGGTTCATTTTGGTGGTGTAGAATGTGAAATGAATGTAACATATCTAACTGAATATGTCAAGTAAGAACTTGGTTTTTGGACCCTCGTAAATGGAGTTCAGAGTTAGAGGTATAGGATGCACAGTCATCACCTTGTTACAGTTTTTAAAGCCATTGAAATGGACAAAATCACTTTGGGAAATGCATGAGAGAGAAAGCGAGAGAAGGAGAGAGAGCTAAGGCTTATGTCACTTCAAATTTTAGAAGTTGAGCAGTAAAGGAGGAAAAACTACTCAGAAATGGAGCAGCTAATGATTTAGGAGAATATGAGAAATTAGATTTACAGAAGTCAAGAGAATATGGTGTTTCAATAAGAAAGGGGTTGCTGTCTTTGAGGAATGGTCCTAAAAGAATAATTAAGTAAAAATGACACATTCAAAAAAATCCAGATTTATCAATGTGCTATCATTGATTATGTTGATAAGAGGATTACCAAAGGAACAGTAAGGAGAGAGCCCAATGAAGATGAATTGAGAATACAATGAAAGGTAATATTTACAGTTATCTATTGTAAATGAGAGATAATTCAAAATAAAATAAAATTATAGAGATAACAAAAAAATAAATTTATCTGTTTCTGAAATCTCAAATCACATTTACAAACTGAGAAGTAGATCAGAAATGGGGTAGCAAAGTTTCACACAGTTAAGCAATAAGTATTTTAGCAGTTTTGAAATTCTAGTTTTAAGAGTGATAGTAGATCTAAATTAAGCCTGAAGGTGAGCACACACACACACAAAACCAGGGACTTCTCCCCTATCATTAAAGAAAATTAAAAGAAAATACTATATAAATCATATATGAACATAAAGGAAGCAAAAGAATTAACAGAAAAGAATGACAGAAACAAACTGAAAGCATTAAACATGAGAGAAGAAAAAAATGCAATCGTTTTTACAATTATATTTTGATTACCACCCAAAGAAAACAATTCACACTTTATACCAAAAAAGCATCATAAGACCCCGCCTAATTTACAAAGTATGCAAAAAGGGACATGAAACAGAATGTTTAAAATTTTTTAAATTAGACAAAATTCAGGCAAAGAAAAAGTAAACATCTGATATTAACACCAGACAAAACAACTTTAGAAAGTTTCAAAGAATAAATGAGTCATTATTTTATTTTTAAAATTAAACAAATTGCAATAAAGATGTAGTGTTCATGAAATTTTGTGCAGTGGCACAAAGAAATATAGACGTTTAAAACTGTTAATTGTCTAAGTTAAATGGTCCTGTTTTATTAAGGAGTAGCTATGGAAACACAATACTAACATATATTTTATAATACATTTCAGGGGTAGGCAAATATGACCCTCAGGCCAAATTTGGCCATTTACCTATTTATGTATTACCCAGAAGTTGGGGTTTTCTTTGTTTTGTTTACAGTTTTAAAAGTTTTGAAAAAGATAAAATAGTAATATTTTTGTCACATGAAAATTATATGAAATTCTAATCCATTCATCTACAATGAAATTTTATGGTAATATAGCCATATTCCCTCATTTACATATTGTTTATCTGTGGACGCTTTCCTGCTAAATGACAGAGATGAGTAGTTGTAATAGAACCCTATGGTCAGCATAGCTTAAAATATTTACTTTCTAACCCTTTACAGAACCAGTTCTCTGACTCTGTTAGAGATATAAAGATATCTTTACATCTCTATCTATAACATTTCCTAAAAATAGGTGTATGGAATACTTCCCTGTGATAATATATTTGTCTAAAATATAATCCTTATTCCATACCTGTACCATACTTCTTTACAGAAAATGCAAAAACAATAAAAATTATTTCATAAGTGTCAAGTAAAACAAAATCCCTAATTCATGAAGGGAGACAGGCTTTGAAATGTTGCTGGGAATGAGGACTGTGATCCTCCTCAGAGGCAGAGTCCTCCATGGCTTGTTCCTCAGGTAGCAAAGTGTATCTTAGCAATTACAATTTTAACATCTATTCACTGTTGTGGTTTTCTGCTCCCTTTCTGGTCTATAAAGATGTCTGTCTGTTTGTTTGTTTTAAATTGAGGTAAAATTTACATAAAAAAGGCATGGAATCTCAATGTAAAATTGGGTGAATTTTGAAAAACATATAAGACTATGTAACCAACACCCCAATCAAGATAGAGATATTATCCCTGTCAGTCAATCCTCAACCCTTATAGGCAATTACTGTTCTCTTCAGAACTACAGATTTTTTTTTTAACTCCTCTTGATTTTATACAAATGGGATCATCCTCCATATAGTCTTTGGTGTTTGGATTGTTCCGTCAACATAGTGTTTTTGAGATGCATCCATGTTGCACGCCCATCAATTGTCAATTTCTTTGTTTTAGCTGAGTAGTATTCCATTATATGAATATACCGCAATTGACTATCCCTTTTATTGTTGATGAACATTTGGGTTTGTTCAGTTTTTTGCTATTATGAATAAAATATAAGTCTTTCGTCCCAACAGAAGAGAGAATTCAGAACTAGACCCACACGTATATGGTCAATTGAATTTTGACAAAAGGAAAAGGCAATTATATGAGGAAATAAAAGCCTTTGAACAAATAACGGCATTGCAGTGACTGGATAATAACACAAAGGGGAAGTGGTCTTGATTCTTTGTCACAACATGAACAAAAACTACTTTAATATTGAATTATAAACTTATATAGAAAACCTAAAATTATAGAAAACATAGAAGAAAATTTGGGGAAGGTAAAGATTTCTTTGAGGAGACACTAAAAAGCACTAACCACAAAGAAAAAAGAAAACAAATTTCGCTTTGCACAAATTAAAAATTCTATTGACCAAAAGACACTGAGAATGAAAATAAAAAAGCAAAGAGACTCTAGTATACATTGCAAATAATTCTATTCCTGTATATATAACTTCTTTGACAAGAAAAAGATGGGTTCCCATGAACTTAATTCATGGGCATAAACAGAAGTTATTCATTTTTTCAGCTTCTCCTATCAGATTTTTAACTCATTACACCAGTTATGGCATTTTTGCTTCTTTTTAACGGAAGGATCAATACAGGAACTCTCCCAATCGAAAGCTAGTGAGATATACCTCCCGTGTACATGTTTTGTCGAGAAAATCATTTTAAATTGTTTTACCCAATGTGACATAGTATTGCACGTAGATAAGAAAAGATTTAGATTTCAGAAGCATCTATTTTGAGAAAACTGTGATGTAATCCCGAGTTTGTTCAAGCAGAGACAATGCCAAGCCCTTGGAGAGCTTTGCTAGGTAATCCCCACAGTTGCAGCAAAGTGTAGAATGTGATTCTGGGACTAGCTGTTTTAGTGTCAGAGCCAGGAAAGTGCTGACGACTTAGAGAAGATCAAGGACATCCCCAAACCACAGTAAAGCCAGTTTTAGAATTCAAATTTCCTAAATATATCATTCCAGCACTGTTACTCTATGCAAAGTTGTGTTTATTTTCCTATGCTCAAATAAATTACTGAAGTATTAGAAAACTATATTGGAATATTATTCACATCCCTGTGAATAAATGGCTTGTTTTTAATAAGAGACAGGGAGGATTAGTGAAAACATATTGGCAATTTTGCTAGACATAACACACACATACATACATACACTCTTACATAAACAGTTCTGCGAGATGGTTTTTAATAGTATTATTCAGCATGTCAGAATAAATCTCTCCATATCCATCTTTATTTCCTTTTACAATGGGCCATAACCTTGAGTGTGTGAATAAGATTAAAAATAAAAAGATGCAAAGGATATTGCCATTGCAGGAAAGCTGACGGCACATTCCTTATTAAAAAAAAAAAAAAGAAAGAAAGAAAGAAAAAAGTCCTTGCACATTTTCAGAGCATTAGCAAGGTGACTACGGTTTTAAATGTTTTGTTCTTTACTGCATGTCAAATATATGCTAATGGGAACATAAGGACAGACCATAACCTACTATTTCAACCTAGGGTAAAAGCATAATAGTTCAAAAATTACAATCTAGCCATTTACTTGTTTTTTTCCTTGATATATTCTTTCCTTATTAAGCAAGGTTAGTTCCTTAGGAACGTCCAGGAGTAGGAGTAAATTCAATTGATCAATTCATAAAATGTATACAGAGACGCCAAATATATGCCCTTACCATAGTGTAAATATGAAGGCATGGCCCCTGTGAATAAAGAGATAGATTAAATTGTTAGACCTTGTATCTTTTTGCTAGAAAATACGTGAATTTGCTATTGAATTAAATACATAATTTAAACTATTAGTAATTTCATAATTATAAAAGAATGCAATCCATGACTAGGAGTACAGGTAACTTTTTTTTAGATTGATTGATGATCGATTGGTTGATTGATTGATTTTAGAGAGAGAGCAGAGGCGAGGGGCAGAGCAAGAGGGAGAGAAAGAATCTTAAGCAGCCTCCCCACCTAGCGGAATCCAGATATGGGGCTTGTTCTCACAACCCTGAGATCATGACTGGAGCTGAAATCAAGAGTTGGATGCTTAACCAACTAAGCCACCCAGGTGTCCCAAGTACAGGCAACTCTTATAAATTCCATAAAATATCTAACCAGTATTTGATGACGGAAATAATCTCACTTGAGAAAAGATACGGATGTATGCTTTTTTCAGAATTCACTGAAGGGGGTCCCTGGGTGGCTCAGTTTGTTAAGCGTCTGCCTTTGGCTCAGGTCATGATCTCAGGGTCCTGGGATCAAACCCTGCATCAGGCTCCCTGCTCCTTGGGGAGCCTGCTTCTCCTTCTCCCTCTGCCACTCCCCCTGCTTGTACTCTCTCTCTCAAATAAATAAATAAAATCTTTAAAAAAAAAAAAAAGAACAATACCGTCTGCCTGGCTTTCATGTTCTAGACAACAGTTTGAAATGAATCCCCAGTCTGAATGCCTGCTTGGCCCAAGTGAATGGAAAGGCACTCGCTCATGTTGACCTTAAGTTATCCCCACTGTCCTGTGGTTATCACCATTGAAATCATTATCTATAGGGTTTAATTATCTTTCCTACTAAAATTCCCTTATCTAATAGATTAAATCATTTTGTGTGTATCACATTATAGTCAACACATCTTTAACTTTTTAATTTCAGGTCGTATTGTCTTCTTGTTTTTAAATTTCTTAGAAATTGGGCTGATCACATGTCTGAATGAGTGAATAATCTATGCAAATTTAAAATTAAATTCCAATAATAAAGACAGTTTATTATCACAATTATTAGATCATGCAGGTTGTATTAGTTTGCTAGGAATGCCATAACAAAGTATTACAAACCAGGTGGTTTAAATGACATAAATTGATTATAATCAATGGCTCACATGATTATGGGGTTTGGCAGTCCAAGTTCTTGGCTCCTTCTGAGGGTTTTGAGGGAGATATCTGTCCTGGGCTTCTCTCTTTAGCTTATGGGTGTCCACCTTCATGTTCACACAGATTTCTTCTTGTATAACCTATCTCTATGTCCAAATTTCCTCTATTTTTAGGACACCAGCCATATTGGATTAGGACCCACCCATTTTAACTAGAATGTCTCTGTAAAAACTCCATATACAAATAAGTTTTGAGGTTCTGGGGGTAAGGAGTTCAACATATGAATTTGGAGGGGACATGAGTAAATCCATAATACATATGTATATAAATTATGCATATAATATAGTTTATGCATTATTATGCTATACATCACTCAGGGATATTTAAAGATTATAAGTCAGGAAAAGAAATAACAAAAGTGATTTACGCCACAGTCCTCATGCCGAAGGAGCTTAAAGAGGTGAGATGAAATTTACTCAAATAAATGAGACAGAACAGTATTAATAATATAGCAGGATTGGTATATCCTAAAAAGAAAGAAATGCCTTTTTTACAAAGTATGTTTTTTTCACCACAGCTCTTTTGAACACAACATCCTATATACAGAGTCTTCCAGAAGGCTCTCTTCTATTTCTGGCTAGGGCTTTAGACCCCCAGCACTCCTACTCTGAAGAAAAATGAGCAGGAACACTTGTGAATCTCAGGCCATCACGGCCCTCATCCTAAGTGCATTGGACCAGTCAGTGGGAAACAGTCTGACATATTCCAGCTGTGTTTTTCCCAAAGGATTAGAAATCCATTTAGACAAGGAAATATGCTTACCCACAGCTACCTTTGGCTTCCCTATAGATCACAATCCACCTACTCAGTATTGTGGAATTCCCTGCTCAAATGCCCGGAGTCCATTTGCATGATATTTACTAGTTTATTTTCAATCTGTTTTCATAAGGGCAGACCATGCTGCACATATGCATGTCCTTAGATCCCGACATGACTAAGGATTGGTTTGTATGAGATGGGTGTCAACCTCTGAGAGTCGGGGACCTGGGGCGGTGAAGGAACTAAGAAAAAGAGAGGACAGTATAGCGAGGCACAGGGGACCCCGAGCTAACAGCCCGAGGTGCCGAGGTTTATTTTCCATACTCTTATATACCTTCTACAGCGATATAGATCTATAATGTTTACAGCAGGGGCGTAGTAAGGCACATTCCTCCATGTATACAGGATTAGTCAAGCACGTAGAATCTTTTAAAACAGAATAAAGGAGCAGAGGGGAGTGCCCAGTGTGCTGTTTACAGCTGGCCTCCTATCTACAAAACATCTTCTGTGGCCTACTTTAGAACTGACCACACACGTTCCAAGGGCATTTCACCCTGATCCTTTCGGGTTATTTTTAACCCTGGAATCTCGAGTTTTCTCAGAGATCTCGGAGTCTGAGCGAACATGCACCACCGGTCGTTGTGGTGTTCTGTTTCCCACAGATGGGTTCCGATCTTGGAGGTATGTATTGAGTTGTCCATATATGTGTGTGTGTGTGTGTGTGTGTGTGTGTGTGTGTGTGTGTGTGTGT
>NW_027397066.1:95476019-95500987 GCF_003265705.2 Callorhinus ursinus | reverse complement strand
GTGTGTGTGTGTGTGTGTGTGTGTGTGTGTGTGTGTGTGTGTGTGTGCGCACAAGGCCTTGTGATAAAGGATGAATCCAGGGTGGGAAGAGAACTGAGGGCTGCTGATCTGAGAACTGAGGCCATTTTGCCATTTCTCTATCTTCTCCATTTCACCATTAACAGCTCCTAAATATTGGAAACAAGTTTCTGTTTTATTTTGGGTGAAAATGAGAATTTTTATCCATAAGTATTTCATAATATAAGGTGACTTTGAATGACATTATTTTTCTTTCAGTTGTGATTGTTTCTGGTTAGTATACTAGAAATGCATTTAATTTTTGTAAACTGATTTTGCAATTTTCAATTTTGCTAAACACAGTGTTCTGGGAGTGTTCTCATATATAGATGATCACTTATCTATTAATAAAGAGAGCTTTACATGTTCATTTCCAATCTAGATGACACTTATTTCAATTTCTTGACTTACTGCATTAGCATAAACTTCAGTTACGATGTTAAATAGAAGTGGAAACAATTGATATCTTCACCTTGGAGGAAAAATATTAAGTTTTTGAGAGGAAGTATAATGTTAGCTGTGGGTGCTTTGTAGATGTTCTTTACCAGTTTGAGAGTCACCTCCTATTTCTAGTTTGATGAGAACTTTATCAGGAACAGATGTTGCCTTTTACCAAAGCTTTCTTGTATCTATTGCAAAGCTTATATATTTGTTTTTGTGTATTTTCCTACTATGGCAAATTGCATTGATTTTAAAATGTTAAACCAAACAGGGGCGCCTGGGTGGCTCAGTCATTAAGCGTCTGCCTTCAGCTCAGGTCATGGTCTCAGGGTCCTGGGAGCAAGCCCCGCATCGGGCTCCCTGCTCAGCGGGAAGCCTGCTTCTCCCTCTCCCACTCCCCCTGCTTGTGTTCCCTCTCTCGCTGTCTCTCTCTCTCTCTTCTCTGTCAGATAAATAAATAAATTAATTAATTAAATAAAATCTTTAAAAAAATGTTAAACCAAAACATATTCCTTGGATAAACCTCACTACATACACACACATACACACACTATATGATTCGTTACAAATTTATAAGAATTTTTCCAACTATGTTCATGAGTGATTTTGGTCAGAAGTTTTATTTATCCTCATTTGGTTTTGAAATTAAGGTAATGTTGATTTCTAGATGGAATTGTTGATTTCTAGATGGAACTTCTTTTTTTCAATTTTCTAGAAAAGTGTGTTTAAAATTAGAATTATTGCCCATTTAAATCTCATTCTGGATTTGTATCCTTTAATAGAATTTATCTGTTTTACCTAAGCTGTTGAATTTACTGCCCTAATGTTATTCATAATATTTCCTTACTACACTTTTATAATATAGAGAGAATATAGTAAAGTCACCTCTGTCATACCTAGCGTTAGTAAATTTTATCTCTTCCCCTTTTTCCCTGCTCAGTTTGGCTAAATGTATAACATTTTTGGTAATTTTCTCAAGACACAAGGTTTTATTTCTCTTTTATATTTTATTGATTTTTTTCTCTGATATTTATTATTCCTTTTATTACACTTACTTTATTTTCCTCTCCTTTTTCTATTTTCTTAGAAGGGAAGCTGAGGCAATTTTTTGAGACCCTTCCTCTGTTCTAATAGTGAAGTTTAATATTATAAAATTTACCCTAAGTACTGTAATATTTTCACATAAAAATTTTGATATGCTGTCTTTTCATCTCCATCCAATTCAAAATATTTTTTCATTTTTTCTTGCTATTTTGGCTAATTGTTATTTAGAAATGCGTTACTTAGTCTCCAAATATATTAGTGTCATTTCCCTGTTTTATCTCTGTCTTTGATTTCAGAAAATGTCTATTATTACATCTTAAAGTTACCATTTTTTTTCTTCTGCAGTTTCTACTCTGCTATTAATTCCATCAAGTGAGCTTCATCTCAGATACTGTATTTCTCATTTATAGAAGCCTGATTTGGGCCTTTTTATAGGTATTTTCCATATTTCCAGCTAGCTAACATGCTCAATCTTTCCTGTACCATCTTGAACATATAAAACATATTTAGTATTTTTTTTAAAAATCTTTATCTTCTATTATCCTTGTCATTTGTTTCTATTGATTGATGTTTTCTTAATGTTTAGTTCATATTTTTCTGCTTCTTAACACATATAATAACTTTTTATTGCATTCCAGATACTGTGAATTTCACCTTTGTTCTGGAACAAAATTTAAGTTCCTAAAAGTTATTTTTAAGTTTTATTAGGTAAGACCAAAGCAGCTGTTAGTGTAGCGCTAATTTTGTCCCACTAATGAGGAAAAAAATCCAAATATCTTGAATTATGAGATTTTTCTAGTATGGCTGGTTGAAATACAAACTATTCCTGGCCTTGTGTCAGCTCCAGCAATTATTACCTCTGCTTATTCCATGTGGTTCATTCCCCTGTTTGTTTTGTTTTAAGACTTATTTATTTGAGAGAGAGAGAGCACACATATCAGTGTGTGCCTGAGTCAGGGGAGGGGAGGGGCAGAGGGAAAGGGAGGGAGGGAGAGAAGCAGATTCCCTGCTGAGCACAGAGCTGGTCGCAGGCTCTATCTCAACACCCTGAGATCATGACCTGGGTGGAAATCAAGAGTCAGATGCTTAACCAACTGAGCCACCCACCACACCCCTCCCCCAGTCTCAGTTTTGTTACATACACACAGTGATCTCTAGTTGGCTGAATGCTCCTGGTATACTCTGCAGGTCTCCACAGCAACCTCCAGCTCTGGCTCTCTCTGTCTTTCTCGGTCTCTCTGTTCTCCAGTAGTCTGATTTGCATATTCTAAAATCATTGTCCTCCTCAGACTCATAACTCCATGTCTTCGACTTAGGGATATACTGTATGCCCCTCTTTCCCTAGCCTCAAAACTTCCCTTAGGCAGTAAGGTGGGATTTTTATGAGGTTTGATTCATTCATTTCCTTTCTCTCAGGAATCAGAGTACTGAGCTGCCTGATATACAATATCAGAATACCATTTAAGGTATATTTTGACCCTTTTTCTAGTTGCTTCAGAAGGTAAGTCTGGTCCTTGTTATTTTGTCATGACCAGAATCAAAACTCCCTGAAATTCTTTATTCCTGAAAAACAACTGCAACAAAAAACTTTTTTCCATTACCTGAACAACTTTTAAATATACCACCACACGTTACTCTAGAAGAAATACTCTTTGAATTACTTGTACTGTACTTAGAACAAATTCTCTCATATATATAAATACAGTAATATTTTGTAGAAGCTTAATAAACAATGTTTTTTTTAGAAAAGCAATGATCGTATAAATTAAGGAAGACTGTAATTACACTATATACCAAGATTTGCTCACCATCAGAGAAAATCGCTTCTCAAATGGCAGAGATTCTTACGTATTATTATTATTATTATTGCCAATATAAAACACTCATATCAACCACTATTTGTGGTTATAACACTCATGGAATTTAAACATATACACAGAAAAAAAAAACACTCGCTTAATTTTCAATAAAAAAGCCAACTGGAAATAAAAGTAAGGACAATATTTCAACTGATAGTTCCAAATAGGTTTTAAAATTTTACTAACAAAAGCACAGTTACCAGCATGCCTCCACTTCTTTTTTTCGGATTGTGGGAGGGTGGGAATCAAGATTAAACATTTTGCACGGAAATTTTCTTAAAAAGTTGAAAAGGCATAAAATACTTCTAAGACTTTGAAGTCTAAAAATACAGTTTCCTTCACAGTAGTAGAAAAGATGAAAAATAAAAATGGACAATCTTACATTATGTGAAAAATTCTTTTCCCAGCGGCCCAAGGATATTTTTGGATGAATATCTAATGAAATAATCAATTTTATCCCATTAAGCAATGACAGTGTTTAGAGAAGAATGTGTGAGAGAGTGAATGATCTCAAACGAGTATCATATTGTGTCAGCCATGCCCACTTTGTGTCAAATACGTGTCAACTGTATAATAAGCTGTCGTCAAGCAGCTTTTCGTTAGCTGTTGATGAAAGTATCCTGCTTGAAAAACGACGCTTTACTGACAGAATTTGTAATGTCCATAAGGAAGTAAAAGATCTCAGAAGAAAGATTATTTTCAATATTTGAAACGCTAAAATATATTTCAGAAATATGAAAACAAATTTCCAATGACAGTTTTGTGCAGAGAATCACCATTATTTGGATTGGTGAGAAACACTGCCCTATTCATGTATGACACTAATAACCAAGAATTTAGTGAAAGACTTCATAAACCAAAAAACATTATCCATGCTATTAATAACATTAAGAGCATTCCTTTGAATAATTGATAATTTTATAATCAGTGCAAAAGACTTTTAATGGTTTTCCTACACAGAATAGTCTTTTACCGACTACATTTTTAAAGAATTTTTATTTATTATTAAATGTTAGTATAACAATTTTATTCAACCAATAATAATTAAATACCTAAATGTAATTTAAATTGAAATACTAAAAATAATGTAACATATACTTCAGATGTATGCAAAAAGTTTAATCAGATTCTTCTGAAGCTTCAAGGAAAATGAGGAATCAATCATATTAAAGTGAAGTGAAAATGAAAACCATTGTTTTCATAGATATGTTACTTAAAAACAATATTAATATTTAAGAAAAGCTCTACTGCTATTCTATAAGGATGCACTTACATATGCTGATCTAGAACTAAATTACTCCTATTTGGATGCTATTAAAATTATGCTTTGTTGATTTTAAGTTCTTGTAACTTTCTGATAAAAAGTCATGGTATAGGATGTTATGGCACTCTTTTTAGAAGGAATTGGAATAACTTTGATGTGAAAGCAAATTATTTAATCTGTCTAATTGCAAAAGATTTTATGCTCGGGATAAGACTAAGAAAATATTCAAGACTCCTCTGAACAGACTTTAAAGAAATACTAAATTTGCAAAGACATATGCAATGAAACGATATTATTCAACCTCATTAACAAAGGTAATTTTCACAGTATTTCCCATATTTGTTGCCTCTGCATATTCAAAAATTACCTGTAGCACAATTATTAAATATTAATGTGAACATGGCATATTAACTCTTTTTATATATTTTTGCATTGCCTACTTTTCCCCAATCCTACTTTGATACTCTCCTCAGTTTTCCGTGAAAACGACCTATAGCCTTTCATCCCACTGCTTCTTTTCCTAGTTAATCTTCTATTCCTTATCACTTACCAAACGACGTGGTCTCCAAGGTATTTTTTTTAAGTACTGGAGGTTGAAGTATATAACTTAGTATATTGGGGGATTTCAAAACAGAAAATAGGTGATCTATGTTAATTCCTCATTTTATCATCATATAACACACTATAGAGCATTATTTTGCCACTGTCCTTATAAATAAGGTCCAAGTCATCTGTAGGAACTGCATACTTCATTTGCCTTTTCCAGCTTGACTTCTCAGGTGTTTTTTTATCATGTCTTAAGTTAAGCTTATACTCTTCTTCTTCTTCTCACAGACAAATAAATTACGTGTTTATTAGTTTTCCAAGTAACTATTTTTACTCTAATGTCCACTTATACATCTGGTTTTAAACTTTCCCGTACTGCTTGTACTTTTTAATGACTTTTTACACCAATTTCACTTACAAATTGATGTATTCACTAGTAGTTGACTATTACGTGTATCAGTTTAGTCATATAGGAGAATTTATACATGGTTATGCTATAAATTATTTTTCTTTTAAC
The DNA here is from genome assembly GCF_003265705.2 of Callorhinus ursinus. Classification (NCBI taxonomy): domain Eukaryota; kingdom Metazoa; phylum Chordata; class Mammalia; order Carnivora; family Otariidae; genus Callorhinus; species Callorhinus ursinus. The sequence goes on along the minus strand of NW_027397066.1, from coordinate 95,495,259 downwards.
TCTCTCTTACATCCTTACATAATCTGTATTTTATCTTTTAAATAACGTGTATAGAAAAATTTTTATTAGCAATGAATTTTAATAATAAAATAGTGAAAGTCACATTAAAAATTATTTTATCAAAAGGAGTAACTGCATCTATTATATTTAAGAAACAGACTAGAATTATTCTCATTTTACTATCGGAAAATTGCTATAGTCTCCTCAGGTTGATACTATTTACAAAGGCTTTCTTATCAGAGGGTCTAAAAAGAAATAAGATGGAGACCTCACTGGTCCTATGTCTGCTTCCATTCTGCCTGCTAACTTGTTATTGGCAGTAGGATTCTGTTGGAGAATTTATTTTGTTGTACTATATAAACTATTAGAGATATAATAAGGAAAAGAAACACAGTTCCTGTCTTAGTCCATTTAGACTGCTATAACAAAATACCATAGTCGGAGCTCCTTATAAAAAACCAGAAATTTATTTTTCACAGTTCTAAAGAATGGAAGCGCAAGATCAGAGGGCCAGGACAGTCGGGGGAGGGCTCTTTTCTGGTGGTAGACTTTTCCTTGTATCTTAACATGGCAGAAAAGGTTAGGGATCTCTCTGGGGTCTCGTTCATGAGGGCTCCATCTTCATGACTAAGCACCTCTCAAAGGTCCCTCCTCTTGGTACCGTCACACTGGGCATTAGGATTTCAACATATGAATTCTGGGGAAACACAAATGTTCAGATCATGCAGCGCCTTTCTTTTTTTTAATTTTTTTAAAGATTTTATTGATTTAATAGATAGAATGAGATAGAGAGAGAGCATGAGAGGGGGGAGGGTCAGAGGGAGAAGCAGACTTCCTGCTGAGCAGGGAACCCGATGTGGGACACTCGATCCAGGGACTCCAGGATCATGACCTGAGCGGAAGGCAGCCGCCTAACCAACTGAGCCACCCAGGCGCCCTCAATTTCTGATAATATAAGGCCACTTATTAATAGAACATGACACTTACTGAAAAAAAATGACTGAAGCCAGTTTGAAACTAGTAGCAGCTCTAATGGGTGGTGGGCAGTGTATAAGCTAAATCTTTTTTTTTTTAAGATTTTATTTATTTATTTGACAGAGAGAGACACAGCGAGAGAGGGAACACAAGCAGGGGGAGTGGGAGAGGGAGAAGCAGGCTTCCCGCGGAGCAGGGAGCCCGATATAGGGCTTGATCCCAGGACCCTGGCAGATGCTTAAGGACTGAGCCACCCAGGCGCCCCTGTATAAGCTAAATCTTGTGTTACGTAGTTCCTTGTTCACACTGGCTTCTTCTAATTCAAAGACCAATTTAATAACTGCGTATGTCATTAGGCTTTATTACACTATTCTTCCTTTCCACTCGTCTTGTCCTTTTTTCAGGGTACAAAAATGTATAAATACATAAGTTGATAGGGCTTACATTTATCCTAAAGTACTGTGAAAATAAAATGAGGAGCAACAACAACAATAAAAACTACGAGCATAAAGCTAAACCGCATTGATGATTTTAGTCCCTGAGTAGATATATAAATAAATGTATTGATGAGATACAGTGTGTGAAATGCCCTGGCCCATTCAGGAAGCTACACCTACACTGTAGATGGGTGTTTGCCTTCCTTTAGTGAGCAACCACCTAGAATCTCTGAGGTTAAAATTGTACATATACAAAGGGGGTGAATAGAAATCTACAGACTTCCTTCTTGACTTCACTCTTTTGACTCAGGGTCCTATCATATATACCCCTTAGTGGATAACTTTCTAGAGGGTTATCAATATTCATTGATTCAGTAATCTTCTACTTTATATCTACGTTCCATGAATATTTCAACTTGTAAGGGAGAGTGAATCATGGATAGCTATCACTAACATACATTCTGAAAACATATGTTATACCAGACTTCCCCATTTCCTTAAATCGTACTAAGTCATCATTTCATTATAATAATAATAGCAGTCATTTATATTTAATTCTCATAAGTGATGAGGTGATATTATTATCCCACTTTTATAGATAAAGAAACTGAGGTACACAAAGATTAAGTAACTTCCTCAAGATCACAGCCCTGTAAGAATGCTAGTCAGGCTCTAGTATTTGCTCTAAATTATTATACTATTCTGAATTCTATCTTCTTTAACTAATGATTCTGAATTCTGTCTTCTTTAACCAATAAAAAACAAATTGCTAGGGACCTTAATTAAGATTACCAAAGAATGCTGGATTTTCCTAGCCAAAGGCATGTTTTGCGCTTACCTTGGACATCTCAAATCACTGGACAATATTTTCTTTTTTTTTTTTAAAGATTTTATTTATTTATTTGAGAGAGAGAGAATGAGAGACAGAGAGCATGAGAGGGAAGAGGGTCAGAGGGAGAAGCAGACCCCTGCTGAGCAGGGAGCCCGATGCGGGACTCGATCCCGGGACTCCAGGATCATGACCTGAGCTGAAGGCAGTCGCTTAACCAACTGAGCCAGCCAGGCGCCCGGTGGACAATATTTTCCAACCTCTACACCTTAAGAGTCTTTCTCTAGAATAGTGTCTGCCAGGTTACAGTCCTTCCTTGGCTTTCTCCTCATTCTGATTATTCCATCTCATCTTTCTTCTCAAATTCCTCCTGAACATTTGCTTCTTTAAAGTTCTCAGTTTCTACTAAGGTTTTGCCCTTGATTCTCTTTACTTCTTCCTTGGCGCTTTCTCCCTGGCTGAACTTGCTTAATTTTATGACTTCATCCATCATTTATAAAGAATGACTCCCAAATATATGTATATATATTTGGGAAAATATATACTTTCCCAAATAATAGGAAAAATATATTTTTCCTCAGTTAAGAGGTTTCTGCCTAATAGACATATTTTGCTCTATGTTCTACAGGGACTTCAAATTCAATATATCAAAATAATTATGTTTTCTCCAAGTGCCTTCAGTGGTATTCCTCATCTGTGCTCATCTGTGCAATCAACCAAATCTTCCAAGGTATAAACCCCGGAATTATTCTCAATTTCCAAGTTTCCTTGATTCTTACAATCACATTGGTCACAGTTATGGGTTGAAATGCATCATCTCAAAAACACGTTGAAGTCCTAACACCCTGTATCTCCTAATGTGACCATATTTGGAAATAGGATTGTTTGCAAATATTGTCATTTAAGATGAGGTCATCCTAGAGTAGGCTGGGCTTTAAGTCCAATATGTACTTATAGGAAGAAAAGAAGAGGGAGAGACACAAAGGGAAAACATGCCATTTCCTTAAAAGTGGAGGAAAGGTCAGAGTCACGCAACTGCAAGCAAAGGAAAGCCAAGGTTTGCCGGCAGACCCCAGAAGCTTAAAGAAGGACATGGAAGTTATTCTTGCCTAGATGCTTCAGAGACTATAGCTCAGCTGTTCCCTTGATTTTAGATTTCTAGCCTCCAGAACTAGAGACAATAAATTTCTATTGTTTTAAGCCACCCAGTTTGTGCTACTTTGTTATGGCAACCCTAGGAATCTAATACAGTGTCTATGTTTTGACTTATTTTTAATGCCCATTTCTTCCTTCCTGCACAGTTTAAGGTCTCCTGGTTTTGTTTTGTTTTGTCTCAACTATTTATAAAGCTTCTGTCAATATTTCTCTCCCATCAACCTCAAATAATATAGCCAGATTGATCTTCCAAACATACAAATCTGATTCTGCCATCACTCTGCTTATATATTTGCTGGCCCCGCACTGCACATAGGACAAATCTCAAATTTCTTAATGTTGCTTATAACGTATAAGCCAACCTCATACATTACACAGGTGCTCCCATGTTATAAAGCCAGCCAATGCTAACTTTTTTTTCAGTTTTCCTTGAACTTCCTATTCCTTCTCAAACTTCAAAACAACTACATTATGAAATTCTTATTTCCAAGAAAACTGCCCTTATCCTGCACCTGCACCTTATGCTCTCACCTTTCAAGACTCTGCTGAAAATTAACTTAGAAAGTAAAAAGATCCTAAGTCCTGGGATCTTTAGGATGCTTGTTACAGATTCTTAAAAAAACAGGACCATCTTCACATTTTATTGTCATTATTTATAAAAGTGTGTTTCCTTGCCAGACTTAGATCACTGGGAGGGCAGGACCCATGCCTGGTTTGCTCAGTCTTAGCTTAACTCCTACCACCCAGTAGGTCCAGATAAATAGTATTTGTCAGGTACTGGGGACTGCCCTTCTTAAGGTCCAAATATAAGTCAGCCCTCCTCTACATTGTTGCCAGAACTATCATCCTTAAAACTAATATGAGTTATTTTAAAATACATAAATCAAATCTTAATGTTGTCCTCACTTAAAGTTTTAGTATATACCAGTAATTTAAAAAAAATATGAAAACCAAATAAAGTTCTTTTAACTATTATACATCAAGGTGTTAGAGAATGCATGTTTTAATACGTATGTAATTATGTGTGTAATAATGTATCTTTTATTATTGTCTATGGTAATTCCAATAGGAAAAGTTCTGGAAGGAACTGTTTTATTTTCCTGTGATTTTTTTAATTAAAAATAACATGCTTCTTGGAATAATAAAGAATATCTAAGTTGAGTAAAATTGTTATGTCCCAGCATTTACCTTGTTACCTGAAATGTAGAAGAATAACTGCATACGGACCAGGTAACATAATGTATTGCCCTGAGTAAAATTTAGCTCAGTTGTCATCAAGATTCAGGGAAAGGAGAAAAAAAAGTTATTATAAGTTATTTCCTGCATGGAATCTTTATAATTGAGCCATTTTAAATTATTACTATTCCTTCAATAGGATCCCACACAAATAGTTACATTATTCAATATATGAACTACAGTAAATAGTATAGACAGAAGAATGATGCATCACTTGTATCTAATACATACTTCTCTGTGATGTAGAAACGAGTTTCATCTATATTCTTTACAGAAAATAGGCATATTTCTCCTTCTAATGGCAACAATGCTTCTTAGCACATTTTAAAAGGATTTTTGGTGATGCTTCATTGCTACACATAGGTAATAATTTTGTCTTACTCTAAACAATAGTAATTCATTGAGGCATTATTTAACAGTCTAGAGGTTATGCATCTGAAAAATAAAATAATTCCTTTCAAAAGGAGATCAACATATTTAGTATTAAACAACTAGGATATGCTTTTTAATCCTTTCTCATTACTACAGCTTAGTTTGATTATTATTAACACAAAGGACTACCAAAAGAAGATCAATTAGGAATAAAAATGAAAAACATGTCATCATGATTACAACATTTTTGTAATGTTAAGTTGAATCACAAATGGAACTTTGGGCTCAAGATGCTAATTTTCCTGACAATGAAGTTATGGATTCATCTCTATTTTTGAAGGAACTCCAAAGTTATGATTACAACCTCTTATTCCAGAACTTGTCTCCCTTGTGACAAAGAACCTCTGTCCTTTCGATAATGCTCATCACCACAACACAGTGCTAAATAAACAAAACAGAAATGGACAAGATGTGTGTATATGAATGACTTATGAAGTGTGGAAAATTGAAATTGCTTACACTAAGATAGAATTTTCTCAAATAAAATTTGTACAAAATGGCCTCCACAAATATGTGCAGCCAAAAGCCATACATATACATATATGTCCCTATATATGTACATACACACACACACACACACACACACACACACGGTAAAGTCCATAAAGCAATACACAATTATCTGTTGTTGGCATTGGTTTTGAAGTTGTTGTCACAGCTGGCTATTAAATGAAAAGCAGGTATTAATAAATAGGACCTGATACCTAATATGACATTTTACAATGTCAGTGCTGTATGTACTACAGGAAGTTTATTTTTTAACTCCATAAGCTGTCACTGGGAGCTAGAATCAATTTTTTAAATGACCCTAATTTGCAATCATGTACAAAAACCATGTAATAACAAAACAATACTATGCAGAGCTAGCATAGTCATTTTTGAAATATACTGTAATAGGAAGTGCTCAAAGGAAAAGGTTTGAAGTACAAGGATTTTTAAATCGTCATACTAGGTAACTATGAGAAATTTTATTTTAAGTATAAATCTCCAAAGAGCGAAAATATTTTATTTATTTTTTTAAAGATTTTATTTATTTATTCATGAAAGACAGAGAGAGAGAGAGAGGCAGAGGGAGAAGCAGGCTCCCAAGGAGCAGGGAGCCCGACGTGGGACTCGATCCCAGGACTCTGGGATCATGACCTGAGCCGAAGGCAGACGCTTAACCATCTGAGCCACCCAGGCGCCCAAGAGCAAAAATATTTTAAAGTGCAGGTCACAAAACTCACAGTAAACGAGGCAAAGAAAGACAAATTGTAGGGACATTGTCTACAATATCATTTTTATGCGGCATGCTAAAATATTCATACAGAAACCTGTCTCTTCAGCATTCCCTTCTCTGCTTCACTAGACGTAGGGGTTAATACTTGTCTTCAGAGAGTTCCACTGAATTCTCTTGTATCTATCACTTGTGTCCTCATCTCCAGAGCCACGTTGGTAAATATTTGATGACAGACTTGATAAGCCAGGTATCTCTGCATGCCACTCCAACGTTCTCTTAAAACCTCCATATAAAATTACCTTACTACTTAAAGTCACATTATCTTTCTGATATAACTCTCTTTAATAAAAAGTATTCAAGAAACAATTACTCTGATACATGTTCTGCAAAAATAAGAATAATTTTAAGTAAAATTTACTTAAAACCTATCTGCCCTCTCCTGACGGGGCTCCCCTCCAGTCCTGAGAGTGCCCCTAATACAGAGGCTGCCTAATGTATAGCACCCAACTACTCTCTGAGGTCTACCCTCCTCAGGCAGTGCTCTTGAAATATAATTATCTGCCCACTCCTTTATTCAAAATTCCCATCCAACGCTCAATGCTAGCTATGCGGGGAAAAATTTGGTAAGTCAATATATATGGACATCTGTTTACATAAACACCTCAGGCCACATTTTTATGGTAGAATTTCAGATGCTTAGGAGAGGTGTTGCGTGACATATTTTGAGTATTAAGAGCTTTCACAGCATTTCGTGGAAACGTACTCCAATTATGCAAAAAGTCAACCTTTGACAATAGGTATGCTGAAGTGCCTTGGAGTATTAACCTATGTATAGAGCAGGAAATGCAATTTAGAAAACAGTGACTCATGTGTTATTTATATTTTGATTACCAAAATTATTATTTAATATGTAATCACAACTTTTGATTATAGGTACTTTTACTTATTCCTAAAATTAAGAATTTTGTTTAGAAATGTGTATGTTAGAATGAGTATGTTACTGTTGAAATCAGTAAGATACGGTATTTTAATAGTGTTACCCTGAGAGGAGTAAAATATGACTAAAAATATCCTATCATGTGTTACTGGTAGAAGTCTCAAAATAAAGAATGAAGAAAAGCAATTCTGGGAAGAAATAAAAAGATTAAACTATAAGTGATCTAATGGACACAGATTTGGAAGACTTATATGCCGCAGCATTCAAACAACAAAATCCTGGCTCACTAAGATAAATTCCTCCATTATAATCCTTACATCCAAGGTTCGTTTTTATGGGTCATTTTGTCACTCTTCTTTTAAAATCATAAAGGTGATTATTTAGCTCATTTCCAATTATATCCAAGGACATAGGTTCTGAAAGAAGGGGCATCTAACTCCGCAAATTTCTGCGTCACTCAACCTGAGTCCCAGTCTTCTGAGGTTTTAATTCAGCAAATCAAAAGTAAGCAAATTATTTTGACTCCCCTGTAACTCCAGCTACACTGATCTCTCTGCTTACTGTACATACCAGGTACTCTGCTGCTAAAAGCTTTTTGTACTCCCTTTAGCTAGAATGATCTTCTCCATCTCACCCTACCCCTATATCTCTATGATTCCACTTCATTAAATCCTCTACTCTTCACTCAAATGTTTCCCTCATGGATTCCCATGCTCAGAACAGTGTCTGACAAATAACAGAAATGCCTAAGTACTTACTGAATGAATGAAAAAGTGAATTGCCTATGATAGAAGGGTGAGGGTATAAGAACGAAGTGATTACCCATATTACTATCCAGACAATAGGATAGATTACCACTTGTTCTATCCTAATTTATATTGACTTTCCCATATTTGGCAGCACAAATGTTTCAATATTTTTTCTCCTCCTTAGCCTTTTTTCAGTAAAGTATCCACAGATTGAATGTTCCTGCCATTGCAAAATTCTTACCATGACTAACAATGCTGTCTTATGACAACCTGAGCCTTTGTATATGGGTTCTAATTTTCCCCAGATTTAATTGAATTGTGAGTACCAATAAAATTACAATAATTCCACTAAAGGAAAAAAGGATTATCAAACAACTGTTACATTTTGGATACTGTGCAATGTTATAGGGACTAAAATTAATCTTACCCTCATCTCAAGATGACAATGTACACAGATGAAAATTTTTAAGCAAAGAATAGTGATATGGTCATTATACATTTGAGAAACATCAATCTAATAATGGAGATTAAATTTTTGTGAAGTCCATAGAGAGGAAATCCTACAGAAGTCATGAATTAAAACAAAATGAATGGAATGAGTGAAAGAACAGAAGCCATAAGTACTTAAAAGGGGAAGTCAGACCTCATGACTAGTGGAATGTGGGAAAAGTGAGAAAATAGTCTTATTGACCCATAGTAATGACTTGAGAAATGGTAAGCTATAAAATATAGATAGAGGGAAAATGGTGGTTGGGTCGTTCGGTTATATTTGGATTAGGTTAAATTTTTTGTATTCATAGTACTGTCAACTGAAAATGTAGGTCAGACACTCAATAATGAGGTCTGAGCTGAAGCTGTAGATCTGGAAGCACCAGTGTACAGAAATGGGAAGTATAGATGGGGAATCGTGAATAAAGAATATAAGAAGGAAGAGGAGAGGACCATGAAAAATTTTTCAGTAATTAAGAATTGAATGGAAAGAATAAAGTGAAGATTTTAAACATAAACCAATTCTCAAGATGTTTGTTGAGAGAGAGAGGATAGAAGATAAATGAATGTAGAAATATATGGTTAACAGAAGATTGTATAATGAATGAACTTGTATTGATTTTACAAATTTGATATTTTATGCCATAGATATTTCATATATTTCATTTTTAAGTGAAAATACATCTATTTTATTGATGACTGCCTAATTTGTCACTTATTTTAATTTTCTCACTTTTATGTTAGGTATCGCCACACACAAAGATTAGTGTCCAAATTATATTCACTTATTGCTACTTCCCCAAAATAAAATGACCCTCTTTTTACTATTTGAAAATGTCTACTAAGATTAAACTATGTCAGATATTAGCATTACACTCTCAAAATTCTCTCTTTTTTTTTTTATGACTGCCTCATTTCCTTAGCACCTTGGATATGCATGTTAACTGTTATCTCTGCTTTAGATATCTGTTTTGCAGCCATTATTCACTCATCATGATTAAGTTCATGAGATGACTTAGCTAAAATTGCTTTTCTTACTTTATTGGATACTAATCAAACTCAGTCAGAAAAAACACTCCAGGGGCACCTGGATGGCCCAGTCAGTTGAGCTTCTGACTCTTGATTTTGGCTCAGATAATGATCTCAGGGTTGTGAGACTGAGCCCCGTGTAGGGCTCCACGTTCAGTGCAGAGTCTGCTGGAGATTTCTCCCTCTTCCCCTTTAGCCCCTCCCCCCACTTGTGCGCTCTCTCTCTCTCTCTCTCTAAAAATAAATAAAATCTTAAAAAAAAAGAAAAGAAAAAGCATTCCATGTGGATTTCCATTAACTGTGTACAAAGGGGATGTTATTATTCTAGATTATACTTACAATTATGGTAGTCCCTTTCACAAACTTATGTTCTCTTACATACTTTATTTTTTGTTATTTTTAAAAGATTTTATTTATCTATTTGAGAGAGAGAGTGAGAAAGAAGGGAGGAGGGAGAGGGACCATCAGACTCCCCACTGAACAGGGAGCCTGACATAGGGCTCCATCCCAGGACTCCAGGATCTGAAGGCAAACTTTTAACCGACTGAGTCACCCAGGTGCTCCTTCTCTTGTATACTTTAGAGTATGTATCACTGATATTGAGGAATGAACTACTTTTACTCCCATCTGCCACATGAAAAATTTTTCAGGAATTAAGAATTATGAGGTATGTATACATAATAACAAATTAATCACCTCCTTGCAAAAAATAATAAACTTAACAGAACAAATATACATTGTCTAGTCAACAAGACCCTTCATATATGAACCATATTTTTTTTTTTACTTTAGAAGGACTGGCACAATGTAAGAAATTAGTTGAGTAAGATAAAAATCTTAACTCTCCAGAGGCTCAAAATAGTATATCAGAGATAGCTCTTAATCTGGAATGCAAAGGAACTCACAATATTGGGCAGAAAATTTCAAAGAATATATAGAACACTGAAGCTTACTCAGCGGATCTACTTGATGTCATATGCAAAATTTTATATCTTTTGAAAAGAGGATATCTTCCATTTTAGTTGTAAAAGAAATGTTAGGATATGTGGTTTTCTCAGGACACGTGGAAGCCCCCAGGAAGACTGGCTAGGACTTCAAGTGGTAGAAGTGAAACAGCTGTAGGGGTAAAACCCTTTCTTCACCTGAAAGGACAGACATCTGCAACACACCCACTCCCCAGCCCCTAAGCAAGACCCTGAACTCCAGACTGTTCCTCCAGCCACTGCTGCTATCCCTGCAGCCCCACACAACAGTGACAATGAGGAAGTCATCTTGTAGGGCCTCCCTGTTAAATGGTATTAGGGGATTTGAGACAAATGACAGCAGAGGTTTTTAAAGCTCAGAAGACAGATCTGTTGTGCCTTATCAGGATAGATGGTATGTTCTCACTGATTGTGTTCTCTCTAAACACCTTCTAGATAGTGGTAGATGGGAGTAAAAGTAGTTCATTCCTGAGTGATACTCATATTCTAAAGTATACAAGAGAAGGAGCACCTGGGTGACGCAGTCGGTTAAAAGTCTGCCTTCAGATCCTGGAGTCCTGGGATGGAGCCCTATGTCAGGCTCCCTGTTCAGTGGGGAGTCTGATGGTCCCTCTCCTCCCTTCTTTCTCACTCTCTCTCTCAAATAGATAAATAAAATCTTTTAAAAATAACAAAAAATAAAGTATATAAAAGAAATCACTAGGATAGCCTATTTAAAAAAATCCAAGCCCCACCTCAGGAAATGATAATTGAGCTGTTTTGTGTGGAGTGCAAGGATTTGAATTTAAAATACAAGTACACATACACACACATACTTGCATGAATGTGATGCAAGTGGTCAGTGAACCAATATCTGAGAAATAATCCTGCAGATATAAGAACCCAAATCTTTGTTGTGCTGCTAATAAATGTTTTGGTTTGGAAGTGAATCACAACCTGCTGACATTTCAATTTTAAAATTCACAAAGTTACTGAAGAAAGTAATATATTATTTCACATATTTATTTTCATCTGTGGATTAGCTATAATGAGGACATCGTTGGAAAAACCACATTGGAAAAAAGCCCATATCCAAATTGATGAAACTGACATAGAGCCAGTATTACTTAAGGAACGGCAAAGAAATTGTAAAATATATAGTTCAATGGAGAAAATTTTGTGGAGCATAATACCATACTTTGTAAAAATTATAAAAGCTTTCAGAACTTATTTGAATTTTCTCCTTCTGCACATTACTTCAGCTTATCTTTAGTAGTTTGCATATATTAATTTATTTCTTCGCGGCCTGGCTTTTTCTTTTTTTTTTTTCCCATCCTGTGGATTTTCTAACAGGTATTCAGGACTTTTGTAATCGCATAGCTACCCAAGCTCCACTTCCCAAATTTTAAGAATTTTAATCGAAAGTTTAAATTGAAGGTGCTGTTTGTAGACACTTAACACCCGATGAAAGCCCAGCCAACATGACAAACCCTTGAGTGGTGTCTTGAGAAAATGATGCTGGTCATCACAGCTTCAGCATCTCCTGGTTTTTGATGTTTGGCTCCCCTTGCTCTTGTCAGAGTTTCTTGGCTTTTTCTCCTCCCCCTCTCACCCCTTTGCTGTCCTGTGTAGTGATTTGGTGAGATAAATTTTTGCTGCCTACCCCCCACCCCCACCTCCCCACACTACATATGAGTTTCAAGTTTTATTATTGCAATAAAAGCGCTTTATGCTGGCTTTTCTCAAAAAAAAAAAAATCTTGACTTAAATGATCAGAATTCTTAATGAGAGTCAACATATAGATTATATATTTACCTATAAAGATGGAAGGTTATCATTTGGATATACCAGAAGATCATGAAAAACAAATTTTTTGAAAGGAAACTCTAGATGAAAGAGACCTATGATTTATCCAAGAATAATAAGAAATAAGAGAAACTTTGATCAGTTGTGACCAAATAGGAAAGCCTCAATAGGAGAGATGGGGAAATGAATGAAGACTGAAGGTTTGGTATATTACATTTTAGATATACCACAAGGGAAAAAGAGAAACACTATTCTCATGAAAGTCAAGATATATATTAGATGAAAGGGTTGCTTAAAGTGTAAATTCATGGTAAGAGTAGGAGCAGGTTGAGAATTGAGAATAAACTGTTGGCACAGACTTGTGAGCTTAAAAGAGAGCAGTTTTAGGAAACTGAAAGTGAGAAACTCATACTCTACAAATACAAAAAGGAATGAAGATAGAAATTGATAACTGTTGGGTAGAAACTAACCTTAAGTTTGTCCTTTTGAGAATATAGTTTCAGACATTTATTACTGCCACATAAACAACAAATGTAGACTTAAGAGAGATTTTATCCAAAAAGACCATTGCAACAGGGAGAACACTCGGAACATTCTAGAAATGTCTCAAAATTAAACAGAAAAAGTTCTTTCTTTTATAGGGTAGCATAAGCAGGGCTAGGAAGAACTTTGTGCTGGAGAAGCGTAAGCAGATAGAGGTGAGCAGATGGCATGATCGGGGGAAGGGTAAACAGGAATTTTTCTCCCCTGCAGTCAGTCCATTCTTAGAATGAGTCTTTAAGGGAGAATGTTATACTTGTTAGTGATTGTCTAAGCTAAGGAGTGAGCTAAAGTTCAAGAGCCTATAGGGAGGAGAAAGCCTGACTAAAGTTAGATCAAGTTCAATCAAGTCAAATGAATGGGTAAGTTAATGGGCAAATGTGAGCACTTGGTCATTACAACCAGACTATGTATATGTGGAAGGTTGGGTAGATAGATAGATACAGAAAGAAAGAAAAATAGATGACAAATTGAGCTAACAGCATCTGGATGATAAACAGTTCTGTTTGACTGCAGGTCACCATTAAAAATGAATAGCTCAGTGTTGTATAGTGACACTTCAGATGTTTTGTAGTTTTGGCCTAAGGACACGGCCTAAACAACTGACTTTTCTCCTCCTCCTCCCCCTCGGATGAGCCTTCCCCCCACCTCACACACCACCTGGAGCTCATTCAGTGTGGAGGCTGAGCAGCCAAAGAGCACTTCTGTTCAGATAAGGGGGATCTTGGCCGCTAGAAATGAACCTGAACCCAAGGGGCCTCTGACCCTTTTTTGTTCCTCTCCTGCCCCGACCCAGCCTCTTGACTTTTGCAGACACTTTTTGTGTTCCTTATTGCTGCCGCCATCAGCATGATTGTATAGCGTTCAGCTAGATCATTTACATACCAAGAGTTATATTAAAGCAAAATGCACAAATGAACATGTCATAATTTTTGTTATAATAAATATAAAATTTACAAGTTAAAAAAGTAAATAAATTTTATGACCCCTCTCCCCAAGGCTCTTGCCCTTTCTAAGCCTAATGTCTCTCAGGGATATAATGAAGGCATAAAATCAGATGGTCTCTCCAGGGCCTGTAGAGACAGTCAATACATTATGATTCTCTGAACCCCTCATGACTAAACAACGAAGGACATCATATAATTAAGACAACTAAATTCAGGGGCGCCTGGGTGGCTCAGTCAGTTAAGTGTCTGCCTTAGGCTCAGGTCATAATCCCAGGGTCCTGGGATGGAGTCCCTCATCTCGGGGCTCCCTGCTCAGCGGGGAGTCTTCTTCTCCCTCTGCCTCTCCCCCAGCTTGTGCTCTCTCTCTCTCGCTCGCTCTCTCTCAAATAAATAAAGTATTTTAAAAAAGACAGCTAAATTCAGGAAAATGATTCGTAGCCTGGGGATGTAGAAGTAATGTTGGTAATGTGGAAACTTTGGGAAGGAAGTACAGGTAGGCTCTGACTCTCCTCATAGGCTCTTCATGCTGTTTGTTGTTGGGATCACTGTTGTAGGTGCAATTACTCTGAAATAGGGTTGTTTTCTTTCTCTCTCTTCCTCTCTCTCTTTCTTTTTTTCCCTCCAAAACGGAAATCAGAGTTTTAGCAATTTTTTCTCAAAGGTGGAGAAAAAAATGCCAGAAGAAGATAAAATGGGAGCTAAGTAATTTAACCCATTAACATACTAGAGTAAAATGTATAGAACTTTAGAAAACTAAATTACTTTTTACCTAGTCTGCAGAGAAAGAATTTGTGCCACAACTGTCAATTGAAAGTACCCTATTTGCTAAATGATTTATTTCACTTTTCCTATGAGAAATTAAGATAACATAATTCTTTTTACTTTGGCCATTGAAATCTGATCATATCAGGCGCCTGGGTGGCTCAGTTGGTTAAGCGACTGCCTTCGCCTCAGGTCATGATCCTGGAGTCCTGGGATCGAGTCCCGCATCAGGCTCACTGCTCAGCGGGGAGTCTGCTTCTTCCTCTGACCCTCCCCCCTCTCATGTGCTCTCTCGCTCTCTCAAATAAATAAGTAAATAAGGTCTTTAAAAAAAAAAGAAAGAAATCTGATCATATCAGCGTGAGCAACCATTTATTTATCATTATATCTAAGAAGGAATAAGTGGATACTAATACTAAACTGTTTTTGGAGCTCTTGTGGGAATGTGTTTTACTATTTTTGCCAAATATTTTATATTGTGTACCCTTACTCCTTTCAAGTGCATTGATATTCTAATTAACTGTGTTGGATGATAGGGAGAACTCTGCGAGAGAGTCTGCTAAAGGACAAGGCTCACAGCACATTCATGATTAAGCAGAATTAAGGTACCTGCAGTGAATAATGGTTTCTTAACATTTATTTTTAAAGAATCAAATGTATATAAGTTGCATATACAAGAAAACTTCCAAACATTATTTTGAAGCTTTTACAAGTTTTACTTTCTCTCTTCTGATGAAGTAAACAATTTCCAGCAAAGGCGTGCATTCTGCTTTCTGTCTTATCGGTGATAGATTATGATGCATATGCAAACCCCTTTCCAGCCCTTTGGCCATTATTTCCAGTGTATTTGATCACCATCCAGCTTTGCATTTGGTCAGTTTACTGCCTGCTTCTCAGAAAGCTCAGAATGACTTTCATCACAGTGGGTACAAGGAGGTTGCTTATAATCTGCTTAGCAAGAAAAGTCTTGAGGATACCTTGCTCTCTCTACTCTCAGGGTCAGGTGTTATCCTGTGTGGTGATCTGTCCTGGTTATGAAGGCCTGAGGGGGAGAACGGCAGTGACAATCTGTTCTATTTTGTACTCTTGAGTGCAAGCAGCAGGGTGCTCTGCATATGGTACTTTTAAAGATTTAACGATTAGGATTTAGGTTCAGTCTGAGGGAAAGATTGATTTTAGCATATTGGTGAACCTTCGCTTCAGGCTAAGAATAAAAACCTTACTTCTCAAGTCTGATGTTATTACTTTTCATTTGTTTTTATTGATCAGCTGTCAGTGATAAGATCTTGCCTCTCAAAATGAGACAGGTGCTGGTAGCCATTTTTCCTTTTTTAAAAGCTTTTGTAGAAACAACTTAAAGAAAATAGAAATAAAGGAGATGGAAATGAAAACAAATACTCATGTCATTTTGGAAATAGTAGTTTGATGTAAAATACTGAAATATTAGAATTAGTGACTCAGTGAGATAAATTTTAGAGAAAATTATGAAACATACTTTTCATGAGTAATCCACACATTTTTATCTTAAGTGATTATATGTATATTCATATACATATATATTTATTTACATATATGTGTGTATATATATATACACATATATATATGGGATAGAGAAAGAAAATATTTTTAAAATAAGATAAAATATTTTTCAAAAATTCTATTATCCACTCCATAGCTTGACTTCTTTTTTTTTGTCTGTTTGTTTTGTTTTTTATTGTTATGTTAATCACCATACATTACATCATTAGTTTTTGATGTAGTGTTTCCATAGCTTGACTTCTTAGGGAAGGAGGAGGAGGGCATTATTTGACACTTTTGTTAGTAGAACTTTTTATTTTTTTATTTTTAAAGATTTATTTATTTATTTTAAAGAGAGAGCGAGAGCGAGAGAGAAGGAAAGAGAGTGAGTGTGCAGGGTTGGAGGAGGGCAGAGAGAGAAGGAGAGAGAAACTTAACAGACTCCACACTGAGCTTGATATGGGGCTTGATCTCAAGACCCTGACATCACCACCTGAGCTGAAACCAAGAGTCAGATGCTTACCAACTGTGCCACCCAGGCACCCCATTAGTAGATCATTTTAAACCAGCCTGTCTACTAATAATCACGTAAAAAGACAAAAAGTAACAATGTCCTGAAAAGAAAGGCAGGAAACATTTTCTTTTACATGAATAATCATTCGAGTAAAAATAAAATGAATATATAAATTAATAAATATATTTTTAAAAATTAAAAGTAATCTTATTTTCTCCACTTATAAGAAGTGGGAAAGGTAAAGGGTTTTTATTATATTTATGTATTTTTTAAAAAAAGGACATAAATACAAAATGAAAAACACTTCTAAAAAGTGCACTCTAGAAGTTCAAAGAATACCATGCACATACAGTGACTTCATTGAAGTAATGGGAGTTCTGTTTCTTTGTATTTATAGTAACTGTGTTATTGTTTTATACACAAATAACAAAATGGAATATGGAGTACCACAGGGCTGGGAAATATGAACTCTACCCTATGCAAGCTCAAAGGAGTCTGAACATTATGAACTAACTCTCCTTGGGACCCATGTGGCAAAGCCCTGGTGTGTCGGGATCTCACTATACTATTGGGAGTTCTCCAAATTAATATCCACAAGGAATACAACTTTTACCAAGGTATAAGTAACTTGACTACACCAATTAAAAGCTTAGTAAAACATATAATATCAGCAATAACTGCAGCAGTTTTCTAGAACATAGACTGACAAAAATTTTTTTTCAGGGAAGAATATTTAATCAGTGATATTAATAAGATTGACAACACAAAATGATATTTAAAACAAAGCAAGCCGACGGTTGAACTGATTTCATCCCATAGACAATGCACCCCTTTTTTTGTACCCCTGGACAAGGTACTCTCGCTCTCCCATGGTTTGTCCACCCCTGGAGAGATTAATTAGTAAGTACTTCACATAGAATGTGGCATGAGATTTAAGTTTAAAAAGACTTAAATGATATCGATGTTAAAATTAATTAGAACCCTCTCAATTGTGTTTGGCAGAAATTCAATTCAACTTAATATAAGAAGGCAATTAGTATTAGTTTACTATAGTAACTATAGAATTGAAATAAAATTTTCAAGAATCAAGAGAGTTCCAGGTAAATCAGGCTCCAAAACAAGAAATTAAATTATTGTGTTCCATTTCTTCCTCTCACACTTTTATACAGTATGGGAGAACCTGTAGAATCTTATTTGGAATTGACATTCTCTAATGTAATTTTGGCATGTTAACGTAACTGTCATCTTTGGAGTTATATTCAAAACTTCTGACCAAGAAATAAACAGAAACTGTTCCTGACTACCTCCCAGTTAAAAACCCTTATGAAAAGAATTTGATTGGTTTGGGTTGTTTTGAGTATGCCTTTCATAAATTACTTCTGAGCAGATTTTTTAAAAATGGAATTGAATATTTTTGTCTGAATATTTATTTTTAAACTATACTGCATTATAATTTCTGTGTGTGTGTGTGTGTGTTTCACAGTTACCATGGAAATCTAGAATATTTGAGGATGACAGCTTAGGTTCACAAAAGTCATGAGGAACTCGAAGATTAATTGGAAAATTCTGTGAAAATAACTAACAGTATAATATTAAGGCAGAATGAGAAGTTATTAGTTACTATATTAAATATCTGTTTAACTCTATTAAACAAATGAAAACTGTGGTGAAAGAGTCTTAGATATATGAAATGAGCTTTCTCAGTGCTCAGACCAAGACAAATACATTAAATGGTGTGAATATAGGCTATGAAGTGTACAAAATATTGTAAGAGATTTTTCCCATCTTTGCAGTATTTGGAGAGATAAGGGGCATGTTAAATTCTGTAGCAATATAAAGTTGTGTCTGACTGATTTAAAATGAGTATCACCATCAACATGTATATTATATTTATTATATTATATTATATTATTATTCTATTATAAATTATATATAAAAATTTAGAGGAAGAAAATTCATAGTTCACTAGGGTGCTCAGCTCCGTGGAAGATAAAAGGCTTCGAGCAGGGAAATAAACAATGCGCAATATTTGGGTCTAAGTACAAAGTGAGATATGGCATATGTCCATGTGCAAAGACACAGAAAACAGATAATCTTGAGCAAATTATTCTCATGAGAACAACTTATTTATTTTGGAAAGTGGAGGGAAGAAATGGAAATTTAAGATGCAAACTGAGGAGAATCTTAAGTACTAAGGTGTGTATGACAATGCAGAGCTAATTAAGTAGTTTTAACAGAACAATGAAGTGATGAAAGCAGATTAATTTGACAATCAAGCTCAGGATTGTTGAAAATAAAACAAAATAAGAAACTGGAAACAAAAGAACGCTGAGATGTCAGTCTAGGTGTGTGGTCATGATGGCATAGACTAGAGGGAGAACAGGCACCCTGCAAAGGGAGAGCCTTGGCTAGAGGTTATTCACTGAAAACTGGTGATAAAAGAAGGGGACAATAAGGACACATTTCTGAGGATTTTATTCTCAAAATCTCTGTCCTCTTTTTTTTTTAATTTTTATTGTTATGTTAATCACCATACATTACATCATTAGTTTTTGATGTAGTGTTCCATGATTCATTGTTTGTGCATAACACCCAGTGCTCCACGCAGAATGTGTCCTCTTTAATACCCATCACCAGGCTAACCCATCCCCCCACCCCCTCCCCTCTAGAACCCTCAGTTTGTTTTTCAGAGTCCATCGTCTCT
>NW_027397066.1:95420782-95475919 GCF_003265705.2 Callorhinus ursinus | reverse complement strand
CTCAGATCATGGTCCCAGGGTCCTGGGATTGAGTCCTGTATCTGGCTCCATGCTCAGAGGGGAGCCTGCTTCTCCCGCGGCCTGCCACTCCCCCTGCTTGTGCGCTCTCTTTCTCTGACAAATAAATAAAAAAATCTTAAAAAAAGAGCCTTTCTAGACTCTCATTATTTTTCCTAATCGCATGGAAAGATGAGAAAATTACTGTAGCTTGACTTGATATACTTTATATTGATATAACAGATACATTGATATAATTTATATATACAATTGATATAATTGACATATTGATACAATTAATACATTGATAGAATTGGAATTCTGTTATTAAAGGAGAGAAAAAAATGGTTAAATATGGATACAGGAAAGACAATATTGCATCTCTGCAAAAATATCAGCAGTCTGTTTTTAATTAATAGAAAACTGAACTTTTTTTTCTAAAAGACATAGCAAATTCTGGAACTGGAAGTAAATTGAGTTTCCAATTTGCAGTTAAAGGCCTGAGCAATTCTGATATTACTTGAAATATCCTCCATAATATTGAAAAAAAAAGTTTGATTTTAAGCAAGCATATTCATCATGCAATCTCTACTTCATCATATATTTGAATGAGAAAGTAAATGGACATAAGATTATATGATATTTTAAGCAAATATAGATGGTATAAAATTAAAAAGTTATATGTATTCCTACATCAGGATCAAGTCACATATTTTGAAATGTTTAGAGAAAAAACAATCCAGGTGAGTGTGAAAGAATTTTCCAGTTACATTAGTGTTCCACAAATACTGAAATTAAGATAGGTTAGGGTAGGAGTTATGCAGAAAGGGATGAAGATTTTTCTCTTATTTGTAATATACTATATTGTTAGAAGCATTTTATAAATATGAATTAATGCAAATAACTATGATTGTATTTACAATAGCATGTCACATAAATAATAATGATTTGCTATATATTCACTACTGCAGTAACGTGCTTGTGCTGAAATATGATCACCCGTTAAGTAAAGGTCAAGGAAAGACTTTCTAATGTTCTTATCTGAGTGACTTAATTTTTGCTGCTGCAGTTTGTAAATCCTTACACCTGCTTAGTTAGGGCCTATTGATTACACTGTTACACTACTCTCCAGTTTACTGCAGCCACAGTACCCATTTCAATATAGAATAACACATCTGCATTTGACATATGTAATCATTAGAGGCAGAAGGGGGATAGTTTACCATGGTACAAGAAGGCATAAATGGGAGTAATGGGATGGAATTAAGAGAATGACAAATATCTGTCGTTTCCTGACTTGTTAATTTTAGCCATTCTGATGGGTGTGAGGTGGTATCTCATTGAGGTTTTTGATTTGGATTTTCCTGATGCCGAGCGATGTTGAGCACTTTTTCATGTGTCTGTTGGCCATTTGGATGTCTTCTTTGGAAAAAAAAAAAAAAAGAGAGAGAGAGAGAGAATGGCAAATATCAAGAGAAATTGCCAAAGTCATTTTTTAACGTCTGAACAGAGAACTTCTAAAAAACAAAAACAAAAACAATCAGGGCAGAAATATCTTTTGTGACACTGGACCAAGACTAAAGAAAAAAACATTGTGAAATAAAATAAGTAGGGTTTTACCTTGAGTGTGAAATTAAATAAATGAACTTTAATCTCTATTCCCTTCATCAGAAATCTGTTTTATTATCACCTAGGAAAGCACAGTAACTGAGTTTAAAAGTAGTCTACCCCCAAGAACTCACAGTAAAAATAAATATAATGTATAATAGTATTTTATCTTAAGTACAGAACAAATAAAAATTTATTTATTGTTATGTTTTCTTCTATTCTCGAAAAATAATAGGTTTGATTTGTAGATTCACTTCAAATTGGGGAAGATGATTTTCTATTGTTTCCTTTCATCCAAGCTCTTTTGCAATTGAAGGAACATGAAAAACTAGGTTAGCATTTTTCAAAAATTACCTGTTAAACTTACAGAATCCTTTTTCCTTCCCTTTGGTGCTTATTTTTTAAACTGAAGCATAACTGGCATATAATAATACCTCAATTTAAAAAAAAAAAGAAATGACACCAGGAAAAAAAAATCTGTAATTTCTTTTCCTCACCACAGACTCACTAAACCAATATTTCTGAGAATGATTCTGTATACACTGTCATATACCCCAGGGAAATCCAAGACACTCTAAAATTTGAAAAACACTGGACTATACTAATATAAACTTTACCCTAAGGGCTTCACAAGAATGCTAGTAAGTTGAGTATCAAAGGATAAAAGTAAAGTGTGAAAGATTAATAGTTATATTGATGTATTATGTCCAGATTGCACATTTGTTATTAATGCATACTAGAAATGCTAATATATATTATGCATATATATATGTAATTTCTTAAATCTATCTATATACATAAATGAAATGCAGTTCAAATATTTATATATCAATCAAATGTCATATAAAGGAATTTCTAAACATGTCTTATAAAAATAATTTCTAATTATTCAAACAGATTTATTTGTCCACCTAACATTCCTTAAACTTAGCAATTACTTATATATTATATTCTATTTTTTTAAAGATTTTATTTATTTATTTGAGAGAGAGAGAAAATGAGAGAGAGAGCACGAGAGGGTAGAGGGTCCGAGGGAGAAGTAGACTCCCTGCTGAGCAGAAAGCCCGATATGGGACTCGATCCAGGGACTCCGGGATCATGACCTGAGCCGAAAGCAGTCACTTAACCAACTGAGCCACCAGGCACCCTATTATATTCTATTTAGATGGTATCTTGTAAGCTAATTGACAGCAATATTTCTGCCTGATAAAACTTTCATCATATCCCTGAACACTGTGCTTTACATTTAGTATTCTAGGTCCACAGGTTGAAAATGATGCTGTCCATACTTTATAGGAACATATACTCAGATATAAGAAAAAAGATAGGCAATACATTCTAACATGTGGCCGGGATGATACTTAAATGGGGTAGGATTTGTTCTTGTGTGAATACAGTTCTTCCATTATTATCATTTCTTCTGTTTCTCTGTGATCATCAGCCATTGAAACACAGACAACTCTGAAAGCTAAATTTAAGATAACTTAAAATCAGTCTAAATGGTCTAGTTTGCTTTGAGTAGCATAAATTAGAATAATTTATTGGTTTTAATGCTAAAGGGAGGTGATTCATGAACACATAAACCTAACTAGCAAGTGATCAGATATAAAAAGCATCTGTGACAATTATAACAGAAGTCATCTCCTGCAATTTAGAGAAGAAAATCACTTTAGAAAGAGCTAGCTCAACCATACAATTTAAATATTAGAAAACCCAAGCCAAGAACTGTTAAGTGATTAAGCTAAATTAACTTTAAAAGTTAATTACACACTTGAGGCTAGAATCTAGTTCTCTTGACTTCAACTTTGATGCTTTGTCTTGGTTTGTTTTTCTGTGCTCCCTTCATAGGCCCCATGATGTTTACTTAACCACTCTTTTTTTTTTTAAAGATTTTATTTTATTTTATTTTATTTTATTTGAGAGAGAGAATGAAATAGAGAGAGCACGAGAGGGAGAAGGGTCAGAGGGAGAAGCAGACTCCCTGCTGAGCAGGGAGCCCGATGTGGGACTCGATCCCGGGACTCCAGGATCATGACCTGAGCTGAAGGCAGTTGCTTAACCAACTGAGCCACTCAGGCGCCCCATACTTAACCACTCTTTCTTGAGGCAGATCAAAATGCCTTTTCCCACCGTAAGTCTTCAGTCAATATGTGTAATTTAGCATCCTGAGTTCACTCTGTTGGCTGTCTGAATATGCAGTCTGAATGCCTATGTATGACTAGGAGTGTAAAAAATCCACTGGATTACTGTAGCTGAGGTAATGGTTATAAAATCAAATGAAAAGGGTTATAGCATCTTCCCAGTGGGACAGAATGTCCATATTTTTTATCATTTCCCCAGCTAGTTGTAGCAGCTAAGCTCTGAGTGAGTGAGGTCAATTAATGTGTGGCAGGTGGGGGGTTGGGTGGGGATACTGGGTACCATGAAGGACAGCAATGTACATGTAATGGAAGTGTCAGAAGGAAAGAAGAGAAAAATATTTAAAGAAATGATGCCTGGATACTTCCAAGATTTGGTGAGAATTAATCTACATATCTAAGAAGCTCACCAAAAGCTAAGTAGGATAAATACAAAATCATCTACAAACAGACTTGTTGAAGTAAAAAGGCTGAAAGCTAAAGACAGGGAGAAATCTGTAAAGCAGCAAGAGAAAAATGACTACTTATAAAGAACCTCAGTAAGAATAGAGACTTCTCATTAGAAACAATCAAGGCCAGAAGGCAGTAGGATAACATATTCAAAATGTTAACAAAGGGGGGTGCCTGGGTGGCTCAGTTCTGTCAAGTAGCTGCCTTCAGCTCAGGTCATGATCTCAGGGTCCTGGCATGGAGCCCCGCATTGCACTGGGCTCCCTGCTTGGCAGGGAGTCTGCTTCTCCCTCTACCTCTGCCCTTGCCTCCCCCTCATTGTCTTTCCCCCCACTCAAATAAATAAACAAAAAAATCTTTAAAAAAATGTTAATAAAGGAAAAAAAAGTTAACCAAAACCTCTGTATCTGGAAAAACTACCTTAAAAAATAAAGGTGAAATGAAGACAATACACACACAAAACAAATGAACAAAAAGGACACTGAAAGAATTCGTAGTTAGCAGACCCAGTTTACAAGATACAGGAAAGGAAGTTCCTCAAGCTTACTGTGATTCCAGACAGTAATACAAATCCATCTGAAAAAGCAAAAAACCCTGGAAAGGACAACTATACAATTATAAAAGACAGTGCAAATGCATATCACATCTTCTTTCTTCTCTTAAGTGATTTAAAAACCAATTATATTTTACAATATGTTTATAATTATATTACTGAGCATATAGTATATAAAAACATAATATATTTTTCAATACCAGCACAAAAGAGGCAGGTGGAAGCAAGGCAGTATTAGGCTAAGTAAATGACTCCAGACTGTAACTGAATGAAACCCATAGGAAAAAATGAAGTTAAAGAGACACAGCAAATAGATGGTTTATATTACAAAAGCAATATGTGTGTGTGTGTGTGTGTGTGTATGTGTACTTGCTCTCCATCCTTGTCTTCTTTAAAAGATGTAAAATTATAAAAATAATAATTATAATTTTGAGTAAGTAGCATGTATAGATGAAATATGTATAATATTAATGCCATCCCCAAAAGGAAAAGGAAATAAAGCTAAATGGGAGTAATATTTTTGTGTCTCACTGAAATAAATCTGAAACAGATTCTGGTAAGATTTGTGTGGTAGCCCTAGAGAAATCATTAATAACTAAAAACTAAATAATGAAAAATGATAGAAGATATTGAAGTGTTACATTAGGCAATATTTTCTTATTGCAAATAATGCAGTAGAGTTAGAAACACACAAGACCTGAGACATATAGGAAACAAAAGGTAAAATAATAGACCAAATTATATCAATAACTTTAAATGTAAATTATTTAAACAATCCTATCAAAAGGAAAGGAGTGAAAAAATTTAAAAAAGAAGATACTGTCTACATTACACACACTTTAGATCCAAAGATACAAAGATGTGGAAAGTAAAAAAATAGAAAAAAAGATAAATCATGCAAACGACAACCAAAAGGAAGCTGTATGAGCTATATGATTATCAGACACAATTGATTCAGAATGTTTCTAGAGATATAGGGGTGCATTTTATAATAATAAAAGGGTCAAACATCAGGAAGTTATAACAATTATAAAGATATTCACACCTAAACATAGTGTCCCTAAAGACATGAAGCAAAAAAATTGATAAGAATGAAGGCAGACATATGGGTGGCTCAGATGGTTAAGCGTCTGCCTTCGGCTCAGGTCATGATCCCAGGGTCCTGGGATCGAGTGCCGCATCGGGCTCCCTGCTCCTTGGGAGCCTGCTTCTCCCTCTGCTTCTCTCTCTCTCTCTCTCCCTCTCTCTCTCCTCCTCTGTCTCTCATGAATAAATAAATAAAATCTTAAAAAAAAAAAGAATGAAGGCTGACATAGACACTTCAACAATAATAGTTAGAAACATCAATACTTCCACTTTTGATAATGTATATAAGCACTAGGCAGATGATCAACATGAAATAGAAGACTTGAAAAAACTTGTGAACTGATTAGATCTAACAATAGAGATACAGCACACCATTCAACAACAAAATAATATGTATTCTTCTCATGCTAGTGACTTAAAAGTATTGTACATAAAAAGAAAATATGAGATATTGTAAGGCCAACATATCAGGAGACACTGTATAGAAAAGATAGTTTATTACCCACAGTTTTCAAGAGTTGGGGACATACCACACTACACAGGGCCACAGGAGAAAACAGAGCTTGGCAGCAAACAGAGAGATGAGAACAGTGGGCAAAGCCTTTATTGTGGTTTTATGTGGGAAAGAATACATGATGCAAAGGAAACAGGCTTACAATTGGGTAGCTGGAGTAATTTCAGCAGCTTTGAGGCATTTGGGGCTGTCCCTAGTTATCTGATATCTCGTCTGGGGTGATAAAAGTATATAGGGTGATAAAAGTAGATCTGGATTGTTTGTCATGTGTATTCTAAAGCATATGAGTAAGCAAATAAATTGGCTAATCCTGGGCGAGGTAGTCTCTCCAGGTCAGCAAGACTCTAAGTCCTCAAAGCATCAGAAGACAGAAAATAACAAAAACAAAAACAAACAAATAACAACAACAAACACAAATGACCTCAATAAATTTATAAGTTTGAAATAATACAGACTAGGTTCTCTGACCACATGGAATGAAATTAGAAATCAATAACAGAAATAAATTGGGAAACTCAGAAATGTGAGGAAATTAAACAGCACACATAAATAGCCAATGGGTCAAAGAAGAAATCACAAAGGAAATTAGAAATTACTTGAGATGAATACAAAATGAAGAGATAACAGAAAAAATGGGAGGCAATGGAAGTACTGCTTGGGGAGAAATTTATAGAAAATGCCTCTATTTAGAATAAGAAGAAGAATGATGTCAATGCAATAGAATAACTTTCTACCTTACAACACTGGAAGGAGAAGAGCAAACTAATCTTAAAACATGCAGAAGGATCCCCGCCAACATCTGGCGTTTCCTGACTTGTTAACTTTAGCCATTCTGACAGGTGTGGTGGTATCTCAGTGAGGTTTTGATTTGGATTTTCCTGATGCTGAGAGCTGTTGAGAACTTTTTCATGTGTCTGTTGGCCATTTGGATGTCTTCTTTGGAAAAATGTCTGTTCATGTCTTCTACCCATTTCTTGATTGGATCATTTGTTCTTTGGGTATTGCATTTGATAAGTTCTTTATAGATTTTGGATACTAGCCCTTTATCTGATAATATCATTTGCAAATATCTTCTCCCATTCTGTCAGTTGTCTTTTGGTTTTGTTGACTGTTTCTTTGGCTGTGCAAAAGCTTTTTATCTTTATGAAGTCCCAACAGTTCAATTTTGCCCTCGCTTCCCTTGCCTTTGGCGATGTTTCTAGGTAGAAGTTTCTGCAGCTGAGGTCATAGAGGTTGCTGCCTGTGTTCTCCTTTAGGATTTTTATGGGCTCCTGTCTCACATTTAGGTCTTTCAACCATTTGGAGTCTATTTTTGTGTGTGGTATAAGGAAATGGTCCAGTTTCACTCTTCTGCATGTGGCTGTCCAATTTTCCCAACACCATTTGTTGAAGAGACTGTCTTTTTTCCATCGGACATTGTTTCTTGCTTTGTCGAAGATTAGTTGACCATAGAGTCAAGGGTCCATTTCTGTTATGTTCCAAGGATACAAATGTAGGGATCCGAAGGGGTACATGCACCCCAATGTTTATAGCAGCAATGTCCACAATAGCCAAACTATGGAAAGAGCCAAGATGTCCATCAACAGATGAATGGATAAAGAAGAGGTGGTATATATATACAATGGAATATTATGTAGTTATCAAAAGGAATGAAATCCTGCCATTTGCAACGATTTGGATGGAACTGGAGGGTATTATGTTGAGCAAAATAAGTCAATCAGAGAAAGACAGGTATCATATGATCTCACTGATATGAGGAATTCTTAATCTCAGAGAACAAACTGAGGGTTGCTGGAATGGTGGGGAATGGGAGGGATGGGGTGGCTGGGTGATAGACATTGGGGAGGGTATGTGCTATGGTGAGCGCTGTGAATTGTGGGAGACTATTGAATTAAGAACTGTAGCTCTGAAACAAATAATACATTATATGTTATAAAAAAAGAAGAAGAAGATGAAGATAGTAGGAAGGGAAAAACAAAAAGGGGGAAATCGGAGGGGGAGACGAACCATGAGAGGCTATGACTCTGAGAAACAAACTGAGGGTTCTAGAGGGGAGGGGGGTGGGGGGATGGGTTAGCCTGGTGATGGGTATTAAAGCGGGCACGTACTGCATGGAGCACTGGGTGTTATATGCAAACAATGAATCATGGAAGACTACATCAAAAACTAATGATGTAATGTATGGTGATTAACATAACATAATAAAATAAAAAATAAAATAAAACTATTCTTAAACTAAAAAAAGGAAGAAAAAACATGCAGAAGGAAATAAATAATAAAAACAGAAAATAATGAATACAGAATGTAAAATAATAACTCATTTTTTAAAACTCAAAAGTTGATTCTTTAAAAAGATCAATAAAATGGACAAGACATTAGAAAAAAATAAAAGATAAAAATCAAATTGCTAGATTCAGAAATGAAAAAGTAGATATCACTACTGACTTTAATGAAACAATAGGTGAATTGCTTAACATGAAAAAGATAAATTCTTAGAAAGTCACAAACTACAAAAACTGACTCAGAAAATAGAAAAAGTTAAGAGATCTATAAAAAGTACAGGGATGGAATTTATCATTGAAAAAACTACACACAATATACTCATCTCCCTGCTTAAAAAAAAATAGCAGAGAAAGGACTATTTTTTAATACTGAGGCCAATATTACTCAGATACCAAAACCAGCCACAAATACCCATAGCAGCACTGTTCATGATGGCCAGGAAGTAAAAATAATCCAAATACCCCTTAATGCATATGGATAAATGGATCAACAAAATGTATATATACAATTGAATATTATTCAGCCATAAAAATAAAGTACTGATACATGTTGCAATTATGGATAAACTTGAAAAAAAAACAGGCTAAATCAAAGTATCTATACACAAATTTCACATATTGTATCATTCCACTGATGTAAAATATTCAGAATAGGTAAATCCACAAAGACAGACAAAAACCAGATTGGTGCTTACTAGAGGTTACAAAAGGAAGGAACGGGGCATGAGAGTTAAGAAGTAGAGGTTTTCCTTTGGATTAATGAAAATATTTTGGAACTTCATGTTGGTGGTGGTTGCACATTATGAAGGTACTAAATACCACTGAATTGTATAATTTATAATAGCTAATTTTATGTTATATGAATTTCCCCTCAATAAAATATTAAAAGAATCAAGTGGGCTTACTTCTAAATAGGGATTAGTGAATTTAAAGGTTTATATTCTGCTTTCTTTGATAATTTTACCCTTGTGCATCTTAAATTAATGAAGTAGTGTTAATTTTCAATGCTTTCACACACTTTGGAGAGGCTAGAAGTTCAAATTTGGGAGAGATATTATTGGTGGATTGCAGTTTTGCTTAAGATACTAATTAACGTGTATTATTAAATCTCTTCAAATCACCCAAAAATTGGGCAAAGGGTCTTAGTAGGCATTTCTCCAAAGAAGATATACAAATGGTCAATAAACATATGAAAATATGCTCAACATATTAGCCATCAGAGAAATGCAAACCAAAACCATAATGAGATACCAGTTCATACCCTAGGATGACTATAAGAGAAAGGTCAGATAAAACCAAACGTCGGCAAACCAAATGTGGATAAACTGGAACCCTTATATACTGCTTGTGGGAATGTAAAATTATGCAGACACTTTGGAAAACAGTTTGACAGTTCACCCAAAAGTTAAGCATAGCGTTACTATTTGACCCAACTACTCTACCCCTAAGTGCATATCCAAGAGAAATGAAAATATTTATGTCCACATAAAAACTTGCACATAAGTAATTATAGAATAATTTTTCTTAATAGCTAAAAGGTGGAAACAATCCAAAAGTTCATCAACTGATGAATGCATAAATAAAATGTGATTTGTGTATATGAAGGAATATTATTCAGCCATAAAAAATGAGTATCTGATACATACTTCAACATGGAGGAATCCTGAAAACTTTATGCAATTTGGAAAAGTCACAAAGCACATTTTATGTGATACAATTTATGCTAAATGTCTAGAATAGGCATATCTATAGAGGCAGAAAGGGGATTAGTATTTGCTTAGGGCTATGGGGTATAGGCCAATTTACTGGTAGTAACTAAACAGTACAGGTTTTGTTTTTGAGATCATGAAGATGTCTTAAAAAATGGATTATAATGATGACTGCACAACTCTGTAAATATATTAAGAACACTGAATTGCAAACTTTCAATGGGTGAATTATATAGTAAGTGAATTTTATTTTTATAAAACCATCACCAAAAAAAAAAAAAAAAGGCCCTCGGGGCGCCTGGGTGGCTCAGTCGTTAAGCATCTGCCTTCGGCTCAGGTCATGGTCCCAGGGTCCTGGGATCAAGCCTCGCATCGGGCTCCCTGCTCCGCGAGAAGCCTGCTTCTCCCTCTCCCCCTGCCTGTGTTCCCTCTCTTGCTGTGTCTATGTCTGTCAAATAAATAAATAAAATCTTAAAAAAAAAAAAAGGCCCTCAATAAATGGCAGACAGTCAATACAGGAATCAATTTCAGAATAACAAATAAAAAAGAATTGTTTCTGTTTTAAATTTGTAAAGGTCAATCTGTTATGTATATTTAGCAATGTAATACGTGCTTGATTTTGATTTATGCTTAAAATTATGTGAATTTTAGACTACCTTTTAGGAATCCATATTGCAGTGCAAGCATATTGTTTTCCTTATCCTTTTTGTTTTCCTAGTTTTTTGTGACATGAGACTTATATAAGGTCAAAAGGATTTTATAAAGTATTAAATATGTTATTCACAACAAAAATATATTTATAAATTCCATCCTTACAAAAACAGGCATATGCTAGATACAGACAAGGTTTTATGATCTTGAATCTCTTAGTTTCCAGCCTTCTCAGACAGATGGGTAAAATAATGATTATAAATGCTTTAAGTAAGGCTGATTTCATGATCCCCTTCAGGAAACTTTTCCATGTATTTTAGCAACAACTTTAAATTTAATGTAAATTAGATCCAATCAAACTAATTGTGACTAGTACTATCTATATGGTTTCACGATAAAATGACAAGTTTCAAGATGTTGATACAATTTTGAAAATACAAAATGTAGTAATAATAAAAAGATAGATTTAAAGGAAAGCACTTCCTAATACATGGAACTCCTACAAAACAAGAAAGGAACCTCTTTACTTAGATTGACATAATTAGTTAGACTTATCTTGTTATGCACTGTAATTTTTATCTACCTCACCATGCTGCTTAGTGATGAGTACTTTGATCTCAATTGAGAACAAGAAGCGTTGGATAATATCTGTGTTTTGTGAAGATTTCTACTTCCCAAATAATCCCTTTCACTACCTCACTCAAATCTTGACATTAGACCCTCAATAAACCAATGGTTACAAAAATGTGATAAATCTTAAATACTTGCTATATAGATTAGACCTGGTAAGATTAAAAAAAAAAAAAAAACCTTTACTGAAGTAAATCATACAGTAGGATTTTGAGTTTCAAAGATGACTTAGTGAGAATGGAGACAAAAATGAAGTGGAAAGAAAAAAGAAAGATAAGGAGCAAACAAAAGAAAACTACTCTAGCTATTTTAATAGCCATACATTTTTTTTAAAGATTATTTATTTATTCATGAGAGACAGAGAGAGAGAGAGAGGCAGAGGGAGAAGCAGGCTTCCCGCTGAGCGGGGAGCCCGATGCAGGACTCGATCCCAGGACCCCGGGATCATGACCTGAGCCGAAGGCAGACGCTTAACCATTTGAGCCACCCAGGCACCCTAATAGCCATACATTTAAAGGTAAGAGGTATTACTAGACATAAAAGAACACATTTCACAACAATAAAAAGTTCAGTTCCCTAGGGTTTTTATAATTATAAATTATCGTTCTCATACTAATCTAAAACTGACTATAAACCAAAACTAAATGAGTATACAATAAATAGTTTAATATAGGAAAATACATAAAAATACATTTCATCTGGTGAAATAAATATACATGTGGGTATACAAGGATTCAAAGACCATGTCATCTGCATATCAATATGAGGAAAATTATAGAACTATTCAGAAATAGCCATCAAAAAAAGAAGCTGTAGCACCTCAAAATAGAATAAAGTAGTTTTAAGTTGTTTGTAATAAAAAAAGACTTTTTATCTAAGTGATTATATACATTTGAAATGATTGAAATGATTATATTCAACTGTACGATAATTAGTTATAAGTGGTTATTAAAGATTCTTGAAACAGGAAAAACTTAGAAGGAAGTGTGTGTGTGTGTGTGTGTGTGTGTGTGTGTGGCATGGAAATGCAAGTATTTCGATAATTTCTGTAAAACTTTGGTGCTGAAGTGCACATACTTATTATATTACAGAAGGTTCAAAATAAAAGGGCAATCCAAGAGATAATAAGGAACAACAAAGTAAAATAGCAGTACTGCTCTTAAATTGAGACATAAAATCAACACATAATTGGTGTTTCTTAAAGATATTTTCAGAAAAAAAAGTTGATAGTCAATTACAAAGAAATCCTTTAAAATGTTTAAAATCAGACATTTAAAAATCTGCATTTTATAAATCAATACAATTAGAAGTGAATAATAAAATAATTACAAATTATAAATACTTAGAAATTAAGAAACACTGTTAGATAATCCTTTTACCAAATAAACTCAAAATGAAATTATAATCTCCCACACACCAATGAAATGAGGAACATTTCACTGAATGGCTGTGGGAAAATATTCTCAGAGAATAAAATTAGTATTTAAGGACATTACTAAAGAATAAAAAGCAAATGGACTTTGTACTAATCTTTAAAAATATTAGGAAAATAACAAGTTATTCTTAAAAACTTTCTAGAAATGTTAATTACTAAATCTCAAAGCTGAAAATAATGAAATGTTAAAGAAGAAGTAAAAATAAAAAGATAGAAATGAAAAAAATAAAAAATTGGGTTGTTTTAAAATATACAAAACTAGAGATAAGCTTATTATAAATTTGTTCATAAATGAAAATAGATTGCAGAAGTTAAAGATGGAAAGAGAAGTTAACTAAATTAGGTAAATTTAGGATAAGTAAAAAAGATATAACCATGGGTATAGAAAGAATAAATTATGATTTTGTCAAAAAACTTTAAATTCAATTATAAGGTGAATCAAATGCAACATTAAAGGATATCAGTGTTTTGCTGGAAAAATGCAATGGCTAAAGTTGATCAAAGAAGTAATTTTGGTGTTAATTTTAACATTATCTTTGTCACAAGCTTTATTTTGAAAGCTATTAATTTGTAAATCATTGGTTTTAGAAGTCACCTATTTATTAATGCATACTTTATAGGAATTTTTTTCAAAGATTATGATCTGTAAAAATCTCCTTAGAGAGAAGAACATGACTAAGTGTTAGAGACTGTTTTGAAGCGAGACTGATTTCAAATCCCAGCAGCATGTGGTCAAAAGACATGAGAATAATGAGTTGAGATCACTTCAGTTTGGGAAAGCCACGATCTCTGAAGTCATTTTTCCTTTCATGCCTTTCTAGTCTGATAACTTAATCTGGTTTTGGTAAATTTGTTCTGGATTTATATTTACTTTGGAGCCACTACCATTAAACTTCTCTAAATTTCTTGAATTATCGTTTTGTGGAAAAGTGTGAAAAACTAGATGGAAAGCCATAGAATCAGATTCCTACAACACCAGGAAGTCTGGCTGTTCAGAACTCGACATTAGCTACTTTGAAGGGACAGACAGACTCCTATTAGCTACTCACAAATGGATACACAAAGCAAACATTTGATGAAAAACCAATTGTCACACTTTGTTATATCTTTAAAAGGTACTAATAAAGTCAAGTACAGGGACAGAATAGCTTCATAACTAAGACAGCATTTCATTAATAATGTATGCCAGGAAACTGGAAAATATAACACAACTATCAATACTACTACGGCACATTAGATAATAGATAAACCATTCAGAGGAAAATGGATATGAAATGTATGTTTCAGGAAGGGAAAATAAACAACTAAGAAACAAAACCAAATTGCTCAATGACACCTGCAACAGAAGAAGATCAGCTTGGATTGGTTTAACTAAAAAAACATTACTAGCAATTGGCAAATTATTTTACACAATGTGTTTTCTATTGGTTATTAGTAGTTATACTCAGGAAGAATGCATTTTGTGTCACCAAGATTGAGTTTCCAGCTCCACACACTTTACTAAGAGGATGGATGGGCTGCACATGTAGATAGTGCCTAAATGTGCACCCTAACCTCTTAGTGGTAGTGCTCCAGAAACTTGGTAGAAAAGCGAACATGAAATAATATATCTGATCGGATATAAGTCAAAAGAGAAACAGAATGGTTCTCAAGCAAGCAAAGTTTGACTAGAATATGAATGAGTAAATTTATACATGCAAGAAATAAATGTATGATGAGGTTTGAAAGTGGTTGAATTCAAGAATTGTAAACAGGAAACAAAGAAGCAAGGGCAGTATCCAGGAGACACGAGGCAGTTGAAAATATCAAAACTTAAATATTTATGGATTGTCTCTAGAGAAGAAATAACTTTATGTAGCATAAAATCAGAAATTCCCTCAGTACTATAAATGTTTCTATTGTGGGTTAATGCATCTATCAGAATTTGTAGATGTTTAATATTTGGATCCTGCCATCTCTCCTGTTCTCACACCATCCAAGGAATAGCACCAATTTTTAGTAGTGATTTATAGGCATAGCATGATTCTCTGAATACTAACTTGGTACCAGGTACCAACACCAACACTTCACATGTATTAACTCGTTTTGTTCTCACAACAACCCTGATGAGATTCTATTGCTGTCCCTTTTTTGCTGATGGGAAAATTAAGACAAAGAGTGATTGCTTTGCTGAAGAACGGTGGAGCCAAGATACAAACAAAGGCTTTCCGATTATGTAGCCTTCACTTCTGCAAACTACTGCCTGGTTCTTTTAAATAGATCTTACTCATGAGGAAAACTTCAAAAATCATCTAAAATTTTGATTGTTTCATTTTAAGGTGATTTCTAATGATGGGTTAATAAAGTAAGTTCTAATTATGAGTTGTTTTCTTCCACAGTTGCATAAAAAATAGTTCCTTTGACCTGTTTTCATTGTACACTAATACGAGACTCTCCTGGGGTCAATTTAAAATAAGAATATATAGCAAAATTTGTTGATATGAAGAGATTTCCTTGCAGTGCCTGGGTGGCTCATATGGTTAAGCATCTGCCTTGGCTCAGATCATGATCTCCAAGTCCTGGGATCAAGCCCCAGGCTGGGCTCCCAGCACAGCTGGGAGTCTGCTTCTGCTTCTCCCTCTGCCCCTTCCCCTGCCTTTGCTCTCTCTGACTCTCTCTCTCTCAAATGAATATACATCAAATGTTAATAAAAAAGAGATTTCCTGAGTTATTGGTGAATGACAAAAATAGTAGCAGTAAAGGGTGTATAATACTTTATACATCAATTTAATATAAAAATCTTGCATGTGTAAGTGCTCATAGACTGAGAATATATATATGGCATTCTTTTGATCATGGAGAAAATCAATATGAGTAATCAGTAGACTCTTAAAGTGAGATTATAAATAACTGACAAATATTACATGTAAATTGGAGAAGATGGAGTTTAGTGTATTAATGATTTACAGTTATGCTCTGGAAAAACATCTGAAACAGGAAGCATAAGAATTATCTTATAATTAGACTATGTTTAAGAAAAAATTATAGATATGTGACAATGAAGTGGGGTTAATCAATACATATTATGTACAATGCACATATAATACAATGCATTTATATTAATTGTATAAATACCATATTTTATATATATGAATGAAGTAGTAAGCAAAAACACCTATGAAATCAACTCAAGATTGTTAAATATAATCATTTACAAGTCTTCAAAGGAAGCAACATTCAAGTTTATGAATTAATCTTTTACACTCTGAATTTTCTTCCAGATAATGAAGTATAGTTAGATGTAGAAAGTTTCACAGACAAGCCATCAAGTTCATGAGAATCAAAAGAAAAAAACTGTAGTGGACTCATTTTAGTAAAATGCTGGCAAAACTTATGAATCTGGAAAATTATCAAACAAGAACAGAGAAGAGAAACTCATGCCAGCTAATTTTCAGAACAAGATTTTCAGGCACAAGATGACTCTTATAATGGTTGGCAAGAATAGGGCTATTACATAACTGCAGAAGATGCCGTAAATCAAATCAGCTTAAAAACATTGGCAAGGGCCATATTTTGGGATGAACAGCAATAGCCAGATAAGGAAGACAAAAATGACATCAACAAAGTAGAACATGATTTATTTTCCCCTTATTAATACTAACCTTCATTATAAATCACTATTTTGGAAAAAAATTATAAAATTACCTCATCAATTAGAAAACACTTACACCTAATATAATTTAAAAACAAACACAAAAACAATGTATGATCAGTTTTGCAATTCATTTTTATACCAGTAATTCTCAACTATCAACCTTTCAACAAGTGATGCAATAATGTTTATTATCACCTCCAAATCACTGTCTCGCCTTCCTAAAAACTGCAGTTTGATTTTTCTATTCTCACTTCTCCCGTTCTTCCCAATACAAAGGTCAGTCTATGCTAGAGACTTTAGAAAGATGGCCAGTCTCTTGGTTTTGGATGGAATCAACGTCAACAGACAAGAGTAGTGAAGGCGAAGAAAAACAGCAATCCTAACAAGGCGTGGAGTGAATTTATATGCTACATGTTAACTTCTAGATATTTTATCCTTTAATCACCATAGAATACAACCATAACTTAGAGTAACAAAAAAGGATTTGACATTTTCACACTTTTCAAAATTTCTGAATATTTTTTAAAATATTGGCACTTACTACATCTAAAAACTTAAAAATAACTTTAAAGTTATCATGCTAAATTGATGCTTTTCCTAAAACTGTATTTCAGTTCATACATTCTGTTTGCCAAATTTTTTTGATGTTAATAATAGTAATAATAACCTATGGCATTTATGCCCAGAGATTCTTTGAAAGGATTTAGGTTTATTATTGATTTATTCCTAACTTTTGAGGTAGCTATAATTATATTTTTCAAACATTATTTGTTAATACATGGACTTCTCAAATGTTTACAAAGATTATCTATGACTATCCCCATTTTAAAGGTAGAGAAAGAGAGCCTCTTTTATGGATTTAATAGGATCTGTGAACTCTGTGAAACACTGTACAATATTTTTTGAGGTTCTCTTTCTTTTCTTCAGAGACTGACCTATCATTCAATTTTTGCTGGTGTCTACAATGTAAAGCAAGTAAAAGCAACTACTCTAAGGTACAGATTTAAAGATGTCCAAGTTGTTTCAAAGTAGCTCTTATTTTTTGTTAGGAGACCAAGTAATTAGTAGTCCATAGGTTTATGTCAGATAAATGTTTTTTAAAAGCCTTTGGCATGATTCAAGGTATATATTTTTGCCTTGAATGCAAAAACTGCCCAACATTGATTAAATTAACTTGCTCGTAACCAGATGTGAAGCTATAGTCTTTTTAAAAAATATATTTTATTTATTTAAGAAAGAGAGAGAGAGAGAGAGAGAGCATAAGGCAGGGGGGAGGAGCAGAGGAAGAGGGAGAGAGAGAGAATACCAAGCAGACTCCCCCCATGACCCCAAGATCACAACCCAAGCCAAAACCAAGAGTTGGACACCCAGCTGACTAAGCCATCCAGGCATCTCTAAAACTATAGTCTTAATTTTAATCATTGATTTATTTAGAGCAGCTCAAAAGAAATACGGGTGGTGAAGGTCTTAAACCTCAAATGTAACATTTTTATAATATATATAGTCTTTTGGTCACTAATCTGATCAGTTTGACCGAATTTTTAAAATTTTTCAAAGACTTCTTGGTGTGCAAAAGGAAATTGGTAAACTTTAAAAAAATTCCAAAGTCTAACTCCCTAATTGAAAAAACAGCCTTTGTAGAAAAGAAGAGACTCTAGAATTTAGTAGTATTAGCATATCTCTACTTCGAGCTCACCTGTCCAATATTTTTCTGTTCAGCTATAGAAAAAGGAGGAGGAAGGCGCCTTCCGAGTAATCTTGGTGTATCTTTCCTCACAGATTAAAATAAAGTAATAAATACCCAGAAATAGGTCTAAATATCCATGTTTTTTTTAGCGCATGATAAATAGGGCTTAGTGTTCTAGCTTGTTAATAACCTCCAAACATCAGTGGTTTATGTCTTACTTTCATTACATGGGCATGGGTGGCTGAGACTCTGCTATGAATGCTTACTCAGATGTCCAGGCTGATGCAGGCTCAGCCACCTTAGAAGTGAAACCTGGAACACGGGGCACTTGAAGTTAACACGAAAGGAGAAAGGAGGGATGAGTGAAGTAAACCAGCTTTCAACTACCTCCTACACAAAAATAATACTTATTACAACTGTTTTGTCTATTTAGACGCAAAAATACAAATGGCCTTGGTCAAAGAGAAAGGCAGACGGAAATACATAAGAAAACATTTGAACTATCTAGTGAGCATCAACTATCTTTGCTGGTGGTAACATCAAATCAGAATAGAGGGACAACTGATTAAATACTACTGACAAAATAGGTAGTAATTAGGAAAAAATATTGAAGACAGAAAATTATTTTTTATTTATTTATTTTTATTTTTTTTAAAGATTTTATTTATTTATTTGAGCGAGAGAGAATGAGAGATAGAAAGCACGAGAAGGAAGAGGGTCAGAGGGAGAAGCAGACTCCCTGCTGAGCAGGAAGCCCGATGTGGGACTCGATCCCGGGACTCCAGGATCATGACCTGAGCCGAAGGCAGTCGCTTAACCAACTGAGCCACCCAGGCACCCCAGAAAATTATTTTTTAATTAAAGAAAGCTTTGCATTGAAACAATGATACAACGTAGGTGCAGAAATAAAAAATTAAAAAAATAGACCACATTAACAAAAAATTGATTGAAGAATTTGGACTAGTCAATACACCACCAAAAAACACAAATAGCAAAAGACAAAAAATATGGGCAACTCATATCACACACACACACACACACACACACACACACACACACACACACATTACTCTTCCTAACATGGTAGAAGCTTCTAGAGAATTGGAAAAGACCAATAACCTCATAGAAAAATATATAAAAATATGTGTATAGTACCAAAAATATATTTAAAGTATGATTTACTAAGAGGGAAATTTCATAGTATTTTTAACAATCACAAATGCTCTCCAAACAGTGACCCAGCAACTCCACATAAAATATCCTACATGATTA
Source organism: Callorhinus ursinus (assembly GCF_003265705.2). NCBI lineage: Eukaryota > Metazoa > Chordata > Mammalia > Carnivora > Otariidae > Callorhinus > Callorhinus ursinus. The sequence goes on along the minus strand of NW_027397066.1, from coordinate 95,456,273 downwards.
CAGGACCTCTTGTGAAACAAAACATTTACAGTATTTTCAATGAAGTGTCGTTTTCAATTCCAAAGTAACAGAAACAACTAAAATGTTCAGTAGGGTACCGGATAAAATTCAATCCTTCCAACCAGTGGAATATTATGCAGCAGTAAGAATAATGAAGACTCTTTGTACTAAGATAGGCATATTTCTAAAATACATTTTTGGGGCGCCTGGGTGGCTCAGTTGGTTAAGCGACTGCCTTCGGCTCAGGTCATGATCCTGGAGTCCCGGGATCGAGTCCCGCATCGGGCTCCCTGCTCAGCGGGGAGTCTGCTTCTCCCTCTGACCCTCCCCCCTCTCATGTACTCTCTCTCTCTCTTTCTCGTTCTCTCAAATAAATAAATAAATAAATAAATCTTTAAATAAATAAATAAATAAATAAAATACATTTTTAATTAAAAGGAAGCAACATATAAATGCTGTGTATGTACATACTCTTGTGTAAACAAAAGGGAGGAGATGATAATCTATAATAACATTTTCTTCTATAGCCATAGGGAAACTTAAGGAAGAGTTTGGGAGAGGTGGAAATAGAGAAGATGAGGAACTATGATTCAGGAAATCTCACTGTGAACATCCCTATGCTTTGTGATGCTTATACTAAATAAGTGCAATACCGATTCAAAAAATCAAATAAAATATTCAAAAACAATTAGATTTAATCTAGCCAAAGTATAATATTTTAATGAATTAGACACAATTCTTATGGACATGTTTTTAAAACACTAATAATACAATTGCAATATCCAGTTCATACAGTAAAACTCTGGTGAGATTAAAATCACTTAAATCTTCTACTTTTTCATAAGCACTACTATTAAGGAATATATTTCCAATTCCATTTTTGTGCTTTTGGTGTTTTATGTATATATGTATATTGATTTAAACTGTTTATATTTCATTTTGTTCTGATATATTGGGACTTTGCTGAGTGAGAATCTGGAATTATTACCCAACAAACATCATGCAAACATACAAAGGCATGTTATTTCCATTTAGCTCACCCTTGTTTAGTGACTAGAAAGAAAAAATTTCCCAAGGTGGTTCAGTCAGCTCCTATTTGCCTAATAGTTTTGTCAGAGAGGCAGGGTGTTTCTCTTTCTGTTTGCTTCATCAGAAATCCTCAATTCTAGTCATGCTAGTGTTTCACTTCTCTTGTGATTCTATCAAAAAATAATGTTATTGTTATGACTATTATTATTTCCTGATAATTACTTATTTTTTTTCTTTTTTAAGATTCAAGATTCTAATTACATTTTTAAGATGCAAAATTTATCCCTTTTAGCAATGCACTTGATAATCTTTTCTGGGATTGACTGTTTTATAAACTATGCTTTTCATCATTGTGGAGTCAGACCTTCATTTACTTCATATTAACTTGTGGTACTTCTGGTTTAATAACTACTTTCCTATCTCTCAAAAGGTTATCAGACTCAACTTCAAGAACTTGTAGTATCCTAAGATATAATTCACAGAGATCAAGAGATTTAGAATCATTTAGAGCAGCTATCTACTTTTCAAAAATCTCATTTATTTTGAGCCTCAATTTTCTATTTCAAATATTTGTTCTGGTCTATAGGACATTTCCAAACAAATGTATTATCAACACCTCAAACTCAGCATAACCAAAAATAAATTTGTCATCTTCATGTTCCTCCTCAATACACAGACATACAAACTCCTATTTCCTACCTCTAATGAATTGCTTTTTTATATAATTATGAAATAACTATATTTTTTCTTTAGTCTATGTATGTATTTACAAACAAAATCACAACTATTCTATTATCAAGCTAAACAGGCAACTAAAGTCTGATGTTAATATCTCATAAAAATCATTGAATTGGATTATCTTCCTAGAAAAGCATAATGGCAAGTATTAAATATTTCTAACATTTCCAAATAACAACAAATCATCCTTTAATGTATGCTAAAAGAAATACTTATGAAATGTAATAAAGGCAAGAAAAAATAGTTTCATAATGGCTTGCAACATCTATTCCTTCCAAGCACACCTGAGTAATACCATACTCATGTCTTTTCTCAAAGAACCTGAAGGAAGAAGATTCTGATTTCCCTGCCTAATTTCTTGAGACAGCACTACATAGAAAGTGGCATATTGTACAGTATGAATGTATATTCTTTTACTGTAGTCACACAATCCCAGTTTTTGGCTGAAAAAAATGTCGATAATGCTGACCAGGCACAAGACGCTGTTTCCCAATCTCCTTGCTACATGAGATCATGTAGCCAAGCTTTTAACAATGTGGGTAATTTAGAAGAGTGGAACTCTCAGAATGTATCCTTTTTTTTTTTTTTTGAAAGATTTTATTTATTTATTTGAGAGAGAGAGTGAGAGAGAGCACAAGAGTGGGGTGAAGGGAGGAGAGAGAAGCAGACTCCCCACTGAGCAGGGAGCCTGACACAGGACTCCATCCCGGAACTCCATCCCAGGACTTGATCCCGGGACTCCAAGATCATGACCTGAGCCAAAGACAGATACTTAACCAACGGAACCACCCAGGTGCCCTCTCAGAATGTATCCTTAAAGTAGGAAGCTGTAACTTCCTTCTTCTTATTCTTTCATCATGTTTCTTAGGGTTGGGAAACACCCCATATTTATAGAGCAGAGGACTTAATGCTAAAATCTCACTATTTTCCAAATTGATCTACAGATTTGATCTTATAAAATCATCACCCTCCCTTCCTTCCTCCTTTCCTCCCTCCCTCCTTCCCTCCCTCCCTCCCTTCCTTCCTTCCTTCCTTCCTTCCTTCCTTCCTTCCTTCCTTCCTCCCTCCCTCCCTCCCTCCCTCCCTTATTTTATTAAAAAAAAATTTTTGTAGATATCAACAAGCTCACCCTTAACTTTATTTTGAAACACTAGAGATCCAGATTATTCAAAACATCCTTGAAAAAAAAAAAAAAACAAGTTGGAGGGCTCATACTTCTTGATTTGGCAAGAAAATGGAGAAATTGGAACCCTAACGCATTGCTGTTGGGATTGTAAAATGAAGCAACTACTTAGGAACAGTTTGGCAGTTTCACAAAATGATAAATGTAGAGTTACCATATGGCCCAGCAATTATACTTCTAGCCATATATCTATGGAATTAAACATATGTGTCTGCCCAAAACTTGTATATAAATGAAGCTTTATTTATAAAAACTCAAAAGTGGAAACAGCTAAAATGACTCTCAATTGACTGAATAAAAAAGATGTAGTATATCCATACCATATTTTTTTGTCATTAAAAAAGAATGAGGTGTTGACACATGCTACATGGATGAACATTAATAAAAGTTTCTAAATGAAAGAAACCAGGTGCAAAATGCTACATATTCTATTATTCTGTTCATATGGAATGTTCAGTATAGCCAAATTAGTAAATATAAAAACTAGATTATTGGGGGGGATGGGGAGTGATTTCTAACAGGAATAGAGTTTAGTTTTGGGGTGATGAAAATGTACTAAAATTAGATTATGGTGTTGTTTGCATAACTCTGCAAATACACTAAAACTATTGAATTGTTTAACTTACATGGGTAAATTTTACAATATGTGAATGATGTCTTAATAAAGCTACTTAAAAATAAAAACTCAAGCCATCCATTGCTTTCAACTGGAGATAGGACATAAATTTCTTACTCTAATAACTAATAGTTTAAGGGAAAGCTGTAAGTATTTTGGACATCTCATTTTATCCAGTGTACCATACATTTTCATTTCTGACCTCCAAGTCTTTACCAGCAGCCTCCTAGACATCTGCTTACAACATAATGCCTATAGTTAGCAATACAGTATTGTGCACTTAAAGATTTGTTACAATGGTAGTTCTCATGTTAAGAGTTTTTACAATAAAAACAAAAAGGAACAAATGGAACTTTGGGAGGTGACAGATATGTTCATATTACCATTACTTTGTTGACAGTATCACGAGTGTATGTATATGTCCAAACTCATCTGGTTGTATGCATTAAATATGTGCAATTTTTTGCATGCCAATTAGCCTCAAAAAAGCTTTAAAAATTACAGAAGTGTGATATTGGTGTTCAAGTGAATAGATAGAAGGAAAGAATAAATAGAGATATTTGGAGAAATGGACAATGGTATGCAATGTCAATAATATGTGTATTCAGCATTTAATAATTCTATGATTTTTGTAATACATATTATATACATACACATAAACAGTAGATTTTCAATATACCATACATGACTGTATTATAAGTTGTGGAAAACCATAAAATTAAACTGGACTATGTCTTATATCATAAACAGAAAAAAATCAGTATGGTTTGATCATAAAATATAAACCATATAACCATGAAAGCACTAAAACTTAAAAGATAAATCTTTAATTAATATCAAAGGAGGAAGGTCCTAATGTTGTCCCAAAGTCAAAGACAATTAAACATGTTTTGATATGTAATACTACCTGGAAAATATAAACTTATGTCCACAATATAGATGTGATAAAAAACAAATAACCAACTAAGTATGATGATTTTATTATACAAAATTTTAAAATCTTAAAAAACTCAATAACTCATATTTAAAAATAATTCCAAATCAAATTTTGAAAACCAAAGTCCAAAATAATTGAATTAATTCTACCAAATATCGAGTCTATGTAAGTTAGCCTTTAACTATTATTCTCCCTGAATATTTGTTCTAACCTTTTTTAAATTCTTTTTTATTTGAGTATAGTTGACACACAATGTTACATTAGTTTCCGGTGTACGACATAGTGATTCAACTTCTCTGTATGTTACCTCAAATGCTCACCACAAGTGTAGCTACCATCTGTCACCATACATCTCTACTACAACATCACTGACTGCCTTTTAGCCCCATCACTTATTCATTCCATAACTGGAAGCCACTCTCCTTCACCCATTTTTAACCATACCCCAACTCCTTCCCCTCTGGCAACCATCTGGTTATTCTCTGTATTTACAGGTCTGAATCTGCTTTTTGTTTCTTTGTTTATTCATTTCTGTTGTTGTTGTTTTTAGATTTCACATATGAGTGCAAGCATGTGGTATTTGTCTTTCTCAGTCTGACTTATTTCACTTAACATAATACCCTCTAGTTCCATCCAAATGGCATGGTCTCATCTGTTCTAACATACTAACTTTCAATTTTTTGGTATTCTTAATTTTTAGATGTGTCAATTAAAATAACGTATCATTTCACTTTTGCCCAACTTTGTAAATGTTGGGTCAAAGTGCTTATTTTTCAGGTCAGAATATTCTTTGCAAGTTATAAAAATTTACATAATAAACTTCTAATGATCATTTATATTTAATGTGGTTATTGACATGACAAGCTTTATTGCTATTATTAATGGCTCCTTTCACTTAACAAGTAAGTTGCATCAAATAGAAGACAGTAAAGTATTATTAAGTTCTTAAATAATACTTAAACTCAGATACATAAGAACAAATAAAATGAAACTTACTCCCCAAGAGATATAAATTCAAATTGATGAGAATTTTAATTCTCTGCCAATAATAATCAAGTTTTAAAGCCATATATGTATATAAATATCCATAACTATATAAAATGTATACATATATATGCTTATTCATATCAAGATGTCAGAGAGTGCCAATGAATGTCAATAAAATGCACATAAACCTTCTAGTACAGTTGATTAAGGGTTCATTAGCCATCAAGATACATAATTGACCATTTTCATTAGTATTAAAATCCTTCCACTTGACATCCTGTCACTCATAAAGATGAACAGAAAATGCAATTGCATTGGCAATCAACTAATGAGCAATAAAGTATAAAGACCATTTAAGAAAAAAAATCTAAACATTTATAGTTGATGTAAACAGAAGACAAACAGAACCACCAAGTCATGTACAAAATTCCAAGTGTTTAAATAAACCTCACATATTTTTAAAAAGTATATACTATGTGTCTTTGTCACTGGCAGGAGGTAATAATCTGGAGGAATCATTTAATATAAAATTTATTAGTTATTATTGTATTCCTAAAGTTATACTAAGTGCTTTTTACATACTAAATATTTTAAATTTTATGACTCCCCTATGAGGGCCATATTATCATTTCTATTTTATTGTTGAGGCACAGAAATGTTAAGTAATTTGCACAGTGTCACATAGTATGTGAGGGGTGTAACCATTATTCCAACCAAAATAGTCTTTTTCCATAAACTGCACCCTCAGGCATCATGGTACACTGAGTGTCCTTATGTTCTGCAAGGCGGTGCTATTGGGAAGCAGCAGAAGAAGGAAACATAATCTTGAGGGGGAGACCTGGTACACATAGACAAGCAGCCTCAAGGCAATATTAGAAAATACAAACTAAGAACCTCTGAAAAGCAAGTTAAATTCATATTCCACATAACAGACAAGCAAAAACTAAAAGTCCACAGAGGCTAAATTCAAAATTTGATTAATAACATGAAACAAAAAATAATGATGATAGGTAACATTAGGGCAGGACCAGGCAGAATAAACAGCATGCTCCACATTTCAATTTCTCTGTTACGATCTACAGTTGTGTAAATCAGGTGAGGAAGTAATAAATGTTTGCACATGGTTAATTGGAAAGAAAACATAACACTAGAAAAAAGACTCCACAAATACTGAAAATCTTTGATATTAATAAATGGACAAACACTGTACCTACAAGGGTTTTTTTTAATGTGTGCCTTAAAAAAAGAAAAAAGAAAAAGAAAAGAAGGAAAGAAAAATAAAAGGGAGAAAGGCAGGAAAGAATTAATAGAAAGAAGGAAAAGAAAGAAATGAAAGAGAAAAAAGAAAGCAAGAAAAGAAAAACAAGAAGAAGGAAATAAAAGAAAAGAAAAGACAAGCTCCAGAGATCTTCATCGCATTAGATCTCATCTGTCAATCCCAGTGCATATTTCAGGCCATATAGCTATTATCACCATTTCTCAAATGGGTTTGTCTACTCTTTACTTTTTCCTTGCATCTGTTCCTTTTTACATGATGTTGCTTTAATCAAAAACTTCTCTCTTTAACACCAACTCAAACAGTATATGTACTTCATGCCAAGTCTATTCCACTCTTACATGAAACTTTGACTAATTCTAGACCACATATCAGGAATATAGTTATTATTTAGATGATCCTATTCAGCATCTTTTGTGGTCCAGAAAGTGTGATAGGACTTAAAATATAAATAAAGCTCAAGTTCCTAAAGCTTGAATATACTCAACACAGTCATGATTCAGACTATAAAATAATCAAAGAAATCAAAGTGCAATGTTTAAGTGATTTTATAGATGCACAGAATGCAAAAGGAATCATGTCAGAGATTTCTCTAATTCATCAAAATGCATTCAGAGAAAACTTTCTAAAGTAAACCCTGTTTGACCTGAGAAAAATAAAATGAATAAATACACAAAAGTGAGGAACTACATTATACAATTTGCATGTAGCATATAAGGATTGTATATACACTTGTATGTAAGTAGAAAAATAATCTAAATAGAAAAAATAAGACAAAGCTTTACACACTAAGCTGTTTGAACTTTATACTGAAAGCTTTGGGAAGGCACCGAAGGCTTTGAGCAGGAAAGTGTCCTGATCAAATTTGTTTTTTATTTTAGAAAGGTCATTCTGGAATTATTATGGAAAATACATTACCCAGGAACCACCTGAGAAGTAGCAAAAATAGATATGAGTCTTTTCTTGATAAATTCACGTGAGAAATGTTAAGAGTCTGAACTATAGCTGTGAGAGAGGGAAGGGAGAAAAAAAGATTTGTGAGATAATGACTGATAGAATCTGCAACATTTATTGACATGATAGAGTGTGTAAATTAAGTGATATAATGACCAAGATTCTAACTAAAGAATATGAACGAAAGGCATATTAGTCACTGAGATAGAGAATATTGGAGAAAAATATTTTCTGAAGTGGCAGAGTCTGATTAGAGACATAATGAATTTGAGATACCAATGAAACATCCAAACTACTTGAGAACAGGCTCTTGGCTCTGGGTTTCCAAAGCCAAAAACTATGTCTGCCACACAATAATACCCCCATTACAATTTATTACATGAATGAGTGTTGAATGAGACAATTTTGAATGAATATGAAATAGAAATGTATCACAGCTTGCTAAAGACAAGAGTCCTCAGACAAGGCCAGGAAAATAGATGTGTTTGACCAGGAATTGGTTATCTGTGGTAGAGGCATCTGATTAAGGATAGAGCTTCAAGAATAATATCACAAAGTTTAGTAGCAAAAATTAAATAAAAGAGAGGCCCAGAAAGTGGGAGAAAATCTAGCAGGCAGTGGTGTCCCAAAAGCTGAGGGAAAAGTGATTCAAGAAGGAGGAGGTTCCATGAGTAGCAAAGTTTCAGAATAGTTATTTAATAATACAATATCAGGACAAAAACAAAAACAAAGTGGCCTTTCTGTTTGCTAATATGGATGAAGTTTAGGAATTCACCAAGAGTTGAATTTTTCTTTTATTTTGCTTTGTATCTTACAACACAACACAGTATTCTACAATGTAGCTACTTAAGAAATACACACTTAGTCTTAAAAATAATCTCTAAGATCCATTACGGCAGAGGCAATACTCAAATCTGATTTGTTGTATGCGCAAGCGCATGCGTGTGCACACACATTTTAAAAATAGGGCTTTGGATTTAGAGAAACTTCATTTGCCATTCCAGCTGTGTAAACTTGGATATCTCTGAGTAATTTCCTATTTGATACAATTGGCAAAGTAATACATGCCCCCAGGGAAGTTTTAATCACTAAACAAAATAACAAATACAAAGCACTCAAAACAATGTTTGAAACTTAGTAGATGCTGAATAAAGGGCAGCTTTTTTTAATGTCAGGGTTTAGAATCTTCTCAGTTAAATGCATTCATTCATTGAGAGTTAAATCTGAATGCAAATCTATTCTTTCACAGATTCTGAGTACCTGATTTAATATTCTGAGAAAGACATGAAGGAGGAAAATGAGAAGCACTAGTTTGTACTATGGATTCTCTAAAGTATAGTACTTCCTGGCATTGTTAGCTAGAGCCTTACCTAAAACATGCATAAAGAATTCATTACCAGAAAGAACATAAACTTTTTAATAAACAATTTTGAACATAATCAGAATCCAGCATCCAGTCATGAATGAGTACATGAAAGTTCCTTCTTCCTTGATCTTTTTCCTTCTTTCATTAATCCCTCTTTCCTACCACCTCTCTGATAAATCTACTAGCATCAACTGTCCCATCTTCTTACCTCTTGTGGTCAGATTCCAAAAGACCATTCTTTCTCGCTTTTTCCAAAAAGTGATGAATCAAAGCATTCCCCCACATAAATTAGCTTGTGCCACCTCTTTTCTTCAGACTGTATCTTCTGTAAGACAAATCCAAAATTAATTTGTTCTTATATACCTGTCAAGTATTATTCAAGTATCATTTCAAATATTCAAGTATTATTATGTTAAAAGACCCTACCACAACAGGGTTAGATGAAAATCAACACCATGGACAAAGATTATCATTGCATCACACCAATTAATAGAATAAAAAAATCTTACAAAGGTCATAGAAATGACTACTTTAGAAAATCTCAGTCTTTACTATTACATAAAACTAAATAAATGTATTATACAGTTAACTTAAATATAATACCATATAATATACTCAAACTATAATGGGTCTCTTTTTTTTAAGATTTTTTTTTAAGTAATCTCTACATCCAACATGGGGCTCAAACTCACAAACCTGAGATCAAGAGTTGCACTCTCTATTAACTGAGCCAGCCAGGAACCCCTATAATAGGTCTTTGAATCAATTTTCCTTCTCTAAAGATCGGGTTCTATTTTTTTTCAATCTTGATTGCCTCTTGTTAATCCTCATCTGAATATTACTGACTTACTTTAACCCTGGTACTTGGATGTGCTATTCCTAAACTGGAATCTTTTTTCCTTTTTTCTTTTTTTTTAAATATTACCACTTTTTTTTAAAGATTTTATTTATTTATTCATTTGAGAGAGCGAGAATGAGAAAGAGAGAGAGCACATGAGAGGGGGGAGGGTCAGAGGGAGAAGCAGACTCCCTGCTGAGCAGGGAGCCCAATGCGGGACTCGGTCCCAGGACTCCAGGATCATGACCTGAGCCAAAGGCAGTCGCTTAACCAACTGAGCCACCCGGGCGCCCTGGAATCTTTATTTCTATTTGTAAAAAGCATTCTCATCTGTTATGAAGTAGATCAAAATTCATTTTAAATGTAGTCTTTTTCAATTGCCTTCCTAAAACATTTTGCTCCTATACATTCTGCAAAAGCCCTGGAGCCCATTGCACTATAACCTGGAAATGGCTCTCTTCATAGATTAACAGCTGTTTTCTGACCTAAATACTGTGCCTTCATGAACTGTATATATGGTTGCTGTTGGTTTCATGAACTTGGCATTTGGGCAGAAATATGGACATAAGATCTCTATTGCATGGTATCTCAAAGTGCCTCCTTAGAGTCCAGGTGATGAACGTGTTCCTACCAGGTTATCTTTAACACAATATTGGTACATAGAAAACAACTGACAAATTATTTTTAACACAGGCCAGCCCAGGACAATTTAAAATGGATAAATTATGGAAAGTAACCTAAGTTTTAAAAAGTATAGAATAGGGGGGAAGAGCAAGATGGCAGAGGAGTAGAGGATCTAAATTTCTTCTGGTCCCAGAAATTCAGCTAGTTAGGGATCAAACCATTCTGAACACCTATGAACTCAACAGGAGATCAAAGAAAAGAATAGCAGCAACTCTCTGAACAGAAAAGCGACCACTTTCGGGAAGCAGGGACCCAACAAAAGGCAGATCCGGGGAGACTCCCTTTCCTCCCCCAGGAGAAGCAGCACAGGAGCACATCGCAGGGATCTCCTGGGTTTGGAGACACCACATGGGGTCATGAGCCAGAGATAGAAACTCTCAGTCACAGGCCAGGTGAGCACAGAGTGTGGCCGGAGACCCTCTGGGGGCTCACTGAAGAGCAGGGCCCCAAGTTCTCTGCTCCTCCAGGGAGGAGATTGGGAGGCCGCCATTTTCACTCTCATCTTCCAAAGCTGTACGGAAAGCTTGCAGGGAACAAAAGATCCCAAGAGCAAACCCGAGCAAACTACATAGCCCAGACCAGGCAAGGGGAGGGCAATTCCGCCTTGAGCAAAGACATTTGGGAACCATGGCAACAGGCCCCTCCCCCAGAAGATCAGCAAGAAAAGCCAGTCAAGACCAAGTTTACTGATCAATGAGAACAGCAGAACTCCAGTGCTAAGGGAACACTGCACATAGAATCCATGGCTTTTTCCCATGATTTTTTTAGTCTTTCAAAGTTAATTTTTTTAATTTTCTTTTTTTTAATTTTTCTTTTTCCCTTTTCAACCAACATCGTATCAATCCCTTTTTAAAAAATCTTTTTTTATTTTTCATTTTTAAAGTCATATTCTATCCCTTCATAGTAGTTACCCTTATTTTTGGTATGTATACATAAGTTGTTCTCTCTTTAAAATTTTGGGATACTGTTTCTTCTAACAGACCAAAATATACCCTAACCTCTAGCATATGGCTTTTTTCTAGTCTCCTGCCTTAACACCTTCTCTCCCCCTCCTTTTTTTTTTTTTTAATTCCTCTTCTTTCTTTTTTTCAACCAACTTCTTATCTTATTAATTCCTTTAATAAAATCTTTTATAATTTTCATCTTTACAGTCATATTTCATCCCTTCATCATATTTACCCTTATTTTTGTACATATATAAGTTTTTCTTTCTTTAAAATTCTGGGAGGCACTTTCTTCTAACAGACCAAAATATGCCCAAAATCTAGTGTGTGGCACTGATCTATGGAACAGCCCTGATCATATTTGATCATATTCTTTTTTTTTTTTATCTTTTTTCTTTTTCTTTTTTTTTTCTTTTTCCTTTCTTTCCCTTTCTTTTCCCCTGGTTTCAAGTCTCTTTTGATTTGTTTAGTGTATATTTTTCTGGGTTCCTTGTTACCCTGTTAGCATTTTGTTCTCTCATTCATCTATTGTCCTCTGGACAAAATGACGAGATGGAAAAAAATCACCTCAAAAAAAAGAACAAGAGGCAGTACCGACTGCCAGGGACCTAAACAATATGGACATTAGTAAGATGTCAGAACTAGAGTTCAGAATGACAATTTTAAAGATCCTACCTGGGCTTGAAAAAATCATGGAAGATATTAGAGAAACCCTTTCTGGAGAAATAAAAGAACTAAAATCTAACCAAGTGGAAATCAAAAAGGTTATTAATGAGGTGCAATAAAAAATGGAGGCTCTAACTGCTAGGATAAAAGAAGAGAGAATTAGGGATATAAAAGGCCAAATGATGGAAAATAAAGAAGCTAAGAAAAAGTGAGATAAACAACTACTGGATCATAGGGCAGAATTTGAGAGCTAAGCGATACCATAAGACAAAACAATATTAGAATAATTGGGATCCCAGAAGAAGAAGAAAGAGAGAGTGGGACAGAAGGTATATTGGAGCAAATTATAGCAGAGAACTTCCCTAATTTGGGGAAGGAAACAGGCAATCAAAATCCAGGAGGCACAGAGAACCCCCCTCAAAATCAAGAAAAATAGGTCAACACCCTGACATCTAATAGTAAAACTTAAGACTCTCAGAGAAAAAGGGAAAATCCTGAAAGCAGCTCAGGAGAAGAGATCTGTAAACTACAATGGTAGAAACATTAGATTGGCACCAGACCTATCCACAGAGATCTGGCAGGCCAGAAAGGACTGGCATGATATATTCAGAGCACTAAATGAGAAAAAAATGCAGCCAAGAATACTATACCCAGCTAGGCTGTCATTGAAAATAGAAGGAGAGTGGGCGCCTGGGTGGCTCAGATGGTTAAGCATCTGCCTTCGGCTCAGGTCATGATCCCAGGGTCCTGGGATCGAGTCCCGCATCAGGCTCCCTGCTAGGCGGGGAGCCTGCTTCTCCCTCTGCCTCTGCCTCTCTCTCTCTCTCTCTCTCTCTGACTTTCATGAATAAATAAATAAAACATTTAAAAAAAATTAAAAAAAAAATGAAAATAGAAGGAAAGATAAAAAACTTCCAGGACAAACAAACACTAAAGGAATTTGCAAACACAAAACCAGCCCTACAAGAAATATTGAAAGGGGTCCCCTAAGCAAAGAAAGAGCCTAAAAGTAACACAGACCAGAAAGGAACACAAACAATATACAGTAACAGTCACCTTACAAGCAATACAATGGCACTAAATTCATATCTTTCAATAGTTACCCTGAATGTAAAAGGGCTAAATGCCCCAATCAAGAGACACATGGTATCAGATTGGATAAAAAAAAAAAAGACCCATCGATATGCTGTCTGCAAGAGACACATTTTAGACCCAAAGCTTCCTCAGATTGAAAGTGAGGGGGTGGAAAACAATTTACCATGCTAATGGACACCAAAAGAAAGCTGGGGTGGCAATCTTTATATCAGACAAATTAGATTTTAAACCAAAGACTATAATAAGAGATGAGGAAGGACACTATATCCTACTTAAAGGGTCTATCCAACAAGAAGATCTAACAATTGTAAATATCTATGCCCCTAACATGGGAGCAGCCAATTATATAGGCCAATTGATAACAAAAGCGAAGAAACACATCAATAACAATACAATAATAGTGGGGGACTTTAACACCCCCCCTCATTGAAATGGACAGATCATCTAAGCAAAAGATCAACAAGGAAATAAAGACTTTAAATGACAAACTAGACCAAATGGACTTCACAGATATATTCAGAACATTCCATCCCAAAGCAATAGAATACACATTCTTCTCTAGTGTCCATGGAACATTCTCCAGAATAGATCACATCCTAGGTCACAAATCAGGTCTCAACTGGTACCAAAAGATTGGAATCATTCTCTGAATATTTTCAGACCACAGTGCTTTGAAACTAGAACTCAATCACAAGAGAAAAGTCGGAAAGAACTCAAATAAATGGATGCTAAAGAGCATCCTAATAAAGAATGAATGGGTCAACCAGGAAATTAAAGAAAAATTAAAAACATTCATGGAAACAACCTAACCCTAAATCTAAAGGCGCTGGAGAAAGAACAGCAAATAGAGCCTCAACCCAAAGGAGAAGAGAAATAATCAAGATCAGAGCAGAAATCAATGAAGTAGAAACCAAAAGAACAGTAGAATAGATCAACATAACTAGAAGCTGGTTCTTTGAAAGATGAATAAACCCCTGGCCAGACTTAATAAAAAGAAAAGAGAAATGACCCAAATCAACAAAATCATGAATGAAAGAGGAGAGATCACAACCAACACCAATTAAATACAATTATAAGAACATATTATGAGTAACTCTATGCCAGCAAATTAGAAAACCTGGAAGAAACGGATGCATTCCTAGAGATGTATCAACTACCAAAACAACCAGGAAGAAATAGAAAACCTGAACAGACCTATAACCACTAAGGAAATTGAAGCAGTCATCAAAAACCTCCCAACAAACAAAAGCCCAGGGCCAGATGGCTTCCCAGGGGAATTCTACCAAACATTTAAAGAAGAATTAATACCTATTCTTCTGAAACTGTTACAAAAAATAGAAATGGAAGGAAAACTTCCAAACTCGTTTTATGAGGCCACCATTACCTTGATCCCAAAATTAGACAAAAACCCCATCAAAAAGGAGAATTACAGACCAATATCCCTAATGAATACAGATGCAAAAATTCTCACCAAAATCCTAGCCAATAGGATACAACAGTACATTAAAAAGATTATTCACCACAACCAAGTGGGATTTATCCCTGGGCTGTAAGTCTGGTTCAACATCCACAAAACAATCAATGTGATACAGTACCTTAATAAAAGAAAGAACAAGAACCATATGATCCTCTCACTAGATGCAGAAAAAATATTTGACAAAAACAGCATCCTTTCTTGATCAAAACTCTTCAGAGTATAGGGATAGAGGGTACATACCTCAATATCATAAAAGCCATCTATGAAAAACCCACAGCGAATATCATTCTCAATGGGGAAAAATTGAGAGGTTTCCCCCTAAGGTCAGGAACACAGCAAGGATGTCCACTATCACCACTGCTATTCAACATAGTATTAGAAGTCCTAGCCACAGCAATCAGACAACAAAAAGAAATAAAAGGCATCCAAATCAGCAAAGAAGAAGTCAAACTCTCACTCTTTGCAGGTGATGTGATACTTTATGTGGAAAACCCAAAAGACTCCACCCCAAAACTGCTAGAACCCATACAGGAATTCAGTAAAGTGGCAGGATATAAAATCAATGCAGAGAAATCAGTGGCATTCCTATACACCAACAACAAGACAGAAGAAAGAGAAATTAAGAAGTTGATTCCATTTACAATTGTGCCCAAAAACATAAGATACCTCAGAATAAATCTAACCAATGAGGCAAAGAATTTGTACTCAGAAAGCTATAAAATACCCATGAAAGAAATTGTGGAAGACACAAAGAAATGGAAAAACGTTCCATGCTCATGGATGGAAGAACAAATATTGTGAAGATATCAATGCTACCTAGAGCAATCTACACATTTAATGCAATCCCTATCAAAATACCATCCACTTTTTTCAAAGAAATGGAATAAATAGTCCTAAAATTTGTATGGAACCAGAAAAGACCCTGAATAGCCAGAGGGATGCTGGGAAAAAAAAAAAAAAAAAGCAAAGCTGGTGGCATCACATTTCCGGACTTCGAGCTCTATTACAAAGCTGTCATCATCAAGACAGTATGGGACTGGCACAAAAACAGACACATAGATCAAGGGAACAGAATAGAGAGCCCAGAAATGGACCCTCAACTCTATGGTCAACTAATCTTCGACAAAGCAGGAAGAATGTCCAATGGAAAAAAGACAGTCTCTTCAACAAATGGTGTTGGGAAATTGGACAGCCACATGCAGAAAAATGAAACTGGACCATTTCCTTACACCACACACAAAAATAGTCTCAAAATGGTTGAAAGACCTATATGTGAGACAGGAGTCCATCAAAAGCCTAAAGGAGAACACAGGCAGCAACCTCTTTGACCTTAGCTGCAGCAACTTCTTCCTAGAAACATCGCCAAAGGCAAGGGAAGCAAGGGCAAAAATGAACTATTGGGACTTCATCAAGATAAAAAGCTTTTGCACAGCAAAAGAAACAGTCAACAAAACCAAAAGACAACCGACAGAATGGGAGAAGATACTTGCAAATGACACATCGGATAAAAGGCTAGTATCCAAAATCTATAAAGAACTTATCAAACTCAACACCCAAAGAACAAATGATCCAATCAAGAAACGGGCAGAAGACATGAACAGACATTTTTCCAAAGAAGACATCCAAGTGGCCAACAGACACATGAAAAAGTGCTCAACATCACTCAGCATCAGGGAAATCCAAATCAAAACCTCAATGAGATACCACCTCACACCAGTCAGAATGGCTAAAATTAACAAGTCAGGAAATGACCGGTGTTGGCGGGGATGTGGAGAAAGGGGAACCCTCCTACACTGTTGGTGGGAATGGAAGCTGGTGCAGCCACTCTGGAAAACAGTATGGAGGTTCCTCAAACAGTTGAAAATAGAGCTACCATACAATCCAGGAATTGCACTACTGGTTATTTACCCCAAAGATACAAATGTAGTGTTCTGAAGGGGTACATGCACCCCAATGTTTATAGCAGCAATGTTCACAGTAGTCAAACTATGGAAAGAGCCAAGATGTCCATCAACAGATGAATGGATAAAGAAGAGGTGGTATATATATATACAATGGAATATTATTCAGCCATCAAAAGGAATGAAATCTTGTCATTTGCAACCAAATGCATGGAACTGGAGGGTATTATGCTGAGCAAAATAAGTCAATCAGAGAAAGACATTCATCATATTATCTCACTGATGAGGAATTCTTAAACTCAGGAAACAAATGAGGGTTGCCTGAGTGGTGGGGGGTGGGAGGGATGAGGTGGCTGGGTGATAGATATTGGGGAGGGTATGTGCTATGGTGAGTGCTATGAATTATGTGAGACTGTTGAATCACAGACCTGTATCTCTGAAACAAATAATACATTATGTCTTAAAAAAAAATAAGACAGTAGGAAAGGAAACATGAAGGGGGGAAATCAGAGGGGGAGATGAACCATGAGAGACAATGGACTCTGAGAAACAAACTGAAGCTTCTAGAGGGGAGGTGGGTGCGGGGACGGGTTAGCCTGGTGGTGGGTATTAAAGATGGCACGTATTGAACGGAGTCCTGGTGTTATACGCAAACAATGAATCATGGAACACTACATCAAAAACTAATGATGTAATGTATGGTGATTAATATAATAAAATTTAAAAAATTAAGCATTAAAAATAAATAATAAAAAGTATAGAATATATTTTATGTGTTTTATGGTTAAAAATGTGTGATTTTTCTTGCTGTTTTAAGAAAGATGCTTCAAAAGTGATTTCTATCCTAAGTTACTACACAATGAAAAGTGCATCATTTAACCCTGTTAAAATAACAGGAAAAATATATTTGATGTTAATGAATCACCATCAAGAGATGGAAGTGATATACAGCAACACCATGGTGTTACTCTCATAAGTATTCTGACATTTCAGCATGAAATTTTAACACTGAACTTTGACGATTCTTCATTCCTTCCATCTGTTTTCCTGGTTGGCTGATATTGTTTATTTCTTGTTTTGTTTACAGTTGCTTTCTGGAAGATTTTAATAGCATACTTAGGTTCCCTCTCCCTGCCACCAACAGTTTGTAAGCTATTTAATTGAAATAGAATCCAACTTCCATTTATAATGAAACTACTAAAAATGGATTTTTTAGGTGATGTAAAATCTGATTTAAAACAAAGAAAGCTTGTTGGCAGTCACAGCAATCTGGCAATCAAAGATCTCTGCAAGTTGCACATTTAATTAGAGGGGAAACTCATTAAAGTATCTGGGAATATTAAGATGATGCTATGATTCTAAATAGCTGAGTCCAGCCCTTTGAAGAGCAGTTGGCTGGGACTGTCAGCACCTGCCTTGATTGTCTCTATCTTACCCACAGACACAAATATTCAGAAACATCCTTGCGTGATACAGAATCATTAAGGAAATCTTGTGTAAATTGAATATCTTATACTCAATCTCATTCAGAGTAGCATGTTACAGAAATGGAATATATGAAGCAATGTATGTTTTTGTTCAGGTAGTACATCTGAAGCATAACAAATAAATGATACTAATATTAAAAAGTTGTTCTTAAATTCTCCTCAATGTTGCAAGGTAACAAAGAAATTACTGCCAAACTCTTCAATATTTCCTATGGAAAATCTTTAGAAGGTAGCATGGGAAGTAGAATTATAATTAAATAAGTTAATTATTTTAAAGTAAAATAAAACAACTCAAATATAAATAAAATTATATGCTTACAATTATTTAATAAAACATGTTTTGCAATTATTTGAAAAAGTATTTTTCCTTCTAAAATGGCAAAATGAATCACAAAGAAGATCCAAAAATTCGTGTGGAGAGCATAATAAAATCCATTTTTATTTAAAAGCACCATCTCCTATAAGTTTAGACCCTACTATTCTGAAATACATTGAGAGAAATAAAACTATCAAATATTGCCTAAAAAAGTAATATATTCATTCACACCCAATTTTATAAAATTAAAGAACCTGTATTTTTCTGTTATACAAATTTGGATATGAGAGATCTTAAGGAGATTTAAGAAGGTTGGCAAAAAACATAATGTGTCCTTCAAATACAATTTTATTTTTTAGAACAAAAATTTAAAAAAAACAGCTGCTGAATAATATCACTGCTCATATTGAATATATTTCAGTGAATGAAATTTTTACTATAACAATCACAGACATATCACACTATATAACATGGTGCATGTAAAGCACTCAACCTAGTGATGCTCCCATAATCTCTAAACTCCAATGTCTTATTACTATTAGGAATTTACTATACCAACATTTCTCCATAAAAGTCCAAAATTGACTTGCATAATACTAAGTAATATATAGGATGAAATAAGTTTTTCTAATAGCAAAAGAGCACTGAACTAGGAGTAAGAAATGCCTACACTAAATTCGTAATTCTACTATTTACCCATTATGACTTAGATAAATCATTTAACTTTTTAACTTTTCACTTTTTCTCTGTAAAATATAGATAAAAACAATTTTTAAAAATATTTAACAAAGATTCTGTTAATTATGGGTATAACACTCCCATGTAAACTGTATACTGCTGTACAACCTAACAGCTCTTTTCTAAAAAAATCGTCCTTATTATTTTATTCTCTGGAATGCACATACCATAAATGGAAGCATAAAACTTTTATTTATAGTATCTCCCATTTCTACACACCAGTCACTTAATATGCATTATATTTTTATCTTTATATCATTAAAATCATATTATGAAACATATTTTTGCTTCCCATCTTTTGCATTAAGAGAAAAATAACTAAAGCTCAGAAATATTAAGCTGCATGTTCAATTTCTTAAGCTAAAAAGAGCCAATCACATACAAACTCATGTCTTTCTCCTTCAGAACAAATGAAATTTTATCATATAGATACCAAATCCCTAATCATTATTGATTTTTTTAAAAATGGTGCACTATATTAGAATGAATGCTATATTCACCTTTCAACATCTATAGTGTTCCTGGGTCTCTGTTGTCAAGTGTTGTCAAGTGTTTTGCTGATCACTCTGGGAAGGACAATAATGACAGTGTATCATGTTGTTCTCAATTGTCCTAGATGCCAGTATTTGAGAAATGCCAGTCCTTGAGGAAATTCTCTTGGAGGCATCTTGAGATTTTAAAAACTCACTCAAACAAAAAGAAACTGATTTATTTACCCTATCCCCAGTTTTATGTGCTTTAGAAGTAAATGTAGAGAGAGTTACTTTTGAATTTCATAGAACTTTTAGATCATATCTGGGTGACGTGGCTGTGTGAACTTAGTGACCAATAGAGAGCTTAACAAGATTCATTGGAAGAAAGCCCAGCTGCAACTGTCAGATTCAAGATGCTTGGAGATTTAGGACACTCTGTTTAAATATTACTGCCTAGCCACTACTGCCTAGTAATCTGAAATACAGTCTAAAAAGAGTTTTGCCACAAGGATAAAAAAGACTTGTTCTCTAGACTCCAACAAATGTACATAGTTATGACCCTACAGAAAGAGGTATATGTAAGTTCTCTTTCTTTACCAGAATAAAGTTATCCCTGATAAAAATTCATTGTGCAGAAAATAAAATGAATACCTATTAATTTATTCCAAGAGAGTCTGTTCTCTTTCTCTTTTCTCTAACTTTGGTCTTTTCTCTAACCTTTACCATTTGGCTTAATTTCAGAGTTTCTACTTGTTTCTGGTTTTTTAAATGATTCACCTATTTTACATCACCTTACCTAAATTATAAACTTTAATGTCTTATATACTGGGAATATATCCAGAGTAGTGTAAAGCTAATGGTAACTATTCTAATTTTAGATAATAAACAAATAAATTACTATCGTTAAGGGAGGGCTATAGGCAGGGATATGATTTTGCAAGGTAAATTTGTCTAGATCCCAGTTCCAATTTGTCGGGGAGAAAGAACTTCCCTACCACCAAAAACCAGCTCTCAGACACCAGCAGGATGTCTAAGAATTCAACTAAATTCTGATACTATCTACCCAGAGATACTCAGATCCCACAGGCTAAGAGCTCAGTCATACAAGACTGCCTCCCTACCCATACAACTTCAGATACCAGTCACAAGCCCAGGTTGTGACCTGTACTTCTGACCCACTGGTTATAAATTAGAGGTTCCCATGACTTCTTCCTCGACTTTAATTAATTTGCTAGAGCAGCTCACAGAACTCAAAGAAAGTTGTTACTTACTGGATCACCAGTTTATATAAAGGGATATATCTCAGGAACAGCCAGATGGAAAACTTTCATAGGACAAGGTGAAGTGAAAGGGCACAGAGCTTCCATGTTCTCTCTGTGTGCACCACTGTCCCAGCACCTCCACGGGTTCATCTATCCATAAGCTCTTTGAACCCAGTCCTTTTAAGTTTTAAGATTTTATTACATAGGCATAATTGATTAAATAATTGGCTGTTGGCAATTGATTCAACCTCCATCCCTTTTCCTTCCCCAGAGGTGAAGGAATAAGATGGAAAGTACCAACCCTCAACACGTGGTTGATTCTCCTGGCAATCAGCCTCCATCCTTAAGTGCTTTCCAAGGGTCACCTCGATAACATAAAAAAAAAAACCTATATTGCTCTCATTACTTAGGAAATTCCAAGGGTTTTAGCAGCTCTGTGCCAGCAATGCGGAGAAAGATCAAATATATATTTCCTATTATAAATCACAATATCACAAAAGTTAGAGAATAAACCAGACAACATAATCGATGGGATGATGAAGTACCAAAATATGAATAATTCTTTGAAAATGCTTTATTCATGTTAAAAAATCAGAGAGAAAATCAGCACATTTATCTGGGACTGGAATGACATCTGGCCAGTACTCCTCACTGTAGTGTCACTTAACCTACCACAGGAAAAGAACAACAGCAAAAAATGTTGAAACCCTCAATAACACACACAATGAAAAAACCTGAAGAAAATATCACCTAGTATAAGGCCAATATAGAATGATTTTTAAAAAATAGGCAAGTAAGTAGCTCCTTTTGTCTCACCATTTGAAAGTTAGAACTGGAAATTTATAAATTCTGCACTTCCATTATTTCTTCTGTTTCAAAATACAAAACTTGTGAAAATCAAAATAATGTCAATAATGCTACTAGTAATGTACTTGATTCCCACTGTATCCTCAAATATTCACATCTATTTCTTCATTTATTTATAGACTATATATCTTAGAAAACAACTTGGCTTGAATTATCTTTAAATGTGATAGTCTTAAGCAAAGCAAAATCAGTGAGTGTAAAGAAAAGAAAAGCTCTGCTAAAAGTGCAATTTACAGGTTAAATAATTTCACTTCTAAGAATTTAAAGATAACAGCAATCAGAATCAGATGTGAAGGTAAAAAAGAGTACTATTTCCTCAATATGATTACCCACATAGCATTATAAAAATGTTTGAATCAATTGTTGGATATCCACAGCATAAAATGGTATCAACATTTAAATTGTGTTTTTATAAAATATATCATGATTTTAGAAAATATCCATGAGATAAAACTATAAAAAATATGAAGCTACATGCTAATAAAACTTAGGTGTAATTGTGTTTCTAGAAAAATATATGGAAATATATCAAAATTATTATAGCAGATGTTTTTGATGTGGGATCGTTAGTACTTATTCATTTTTAATAACTTCTTGGTGTTTCACAAATTTTATTTCATAATCCTGTGTTTTATAATCAAATAACAGCATTGTTGAATTCCATTGTTAGTCCATAAAATTTTTAAAAAAGTAAGCACATTAGTATGCAGTTTCATGTGAGACAAATTATTGTAAAATGTAAGACATTAGTGGAATAATTTCAAAAAATTTTCTCTGACACATTAGTCCTTTGACTACAAGAAAAATATAGAGTAATATTGTTGAATAAATTGAAAGCAATCATAATTAAAGTAGGAACAGTATGTTTTGAGAGATAGAAAATTTAGAAAGGAAATAAGCAAAGAAGAAAAAAGCATAAAACAAGATGTCAGTTTAAAACCACACAAATTTGTGATGATGATAAAGTTAAGGTTATTAAATTCTCCAATTAAAAGAAAATGAGTCTTTTAAACCAAAGTAATAGCTGGGTAAAAAATAAATGAAAGTAATGATAAAGATTTATCAGATATATGCAAACCTAAAAAAAACTTGGAGTACAATAATTTGACTCATTATGTCAAAATATACAATTTAAAAGTTAAAAGAAGTAAAATTTTATTAAAGCTGTGAACAAGGAAGCAGTAGGATGGTGAAATAAATTCAAAGAACATAGAATTGTCAGAAAATGCTAAGTTAGGTCCAAAACCAGTTAATTTCCTATGGCACAATTAAAAAAAAATATATATATATATGCACATGTATACATATACATAGACACACTATATAAGCTTTATATACAATATATATTAATATATAAATAGATAATATAAAATATATTTTATATATATTGTTTGTTCTCATTTTTTCTTTACAACCTACCAATTAACCAAGCATTTCTCATGCCTATTATCCAATGTAAGAGTAAAGTTAAAAATAGTTTTGTGGGGTTTTTTTCAAAGGGCACATGCACCCCGATGTTTATAGCAGCACTATCAGCAGTAGCTGAATCATAGAAAGAACCCAGATGTCCATCGACTGCTGAATGGATAAAGAAGAGGTGACATATATATATAATATAATATTACTCAGCCATCAAAAAAAATGAAATCTTGATATTAGCAACAATGTGGATGGAAGTAGAATGTATTATGCTAAGTGAAATAAGTCAGTCAGAAAAAGACAAATATCATATGATTTCACTTATATGTGGAATTTAAGAAACAAAACAGATGAACACAGGGGAAGGGAAGATAAAAACAGATTGGGCGGCAAACCAGAAGAGACTCTTAACTACAGAGAGGGTTTCTGAGAGTTGCTGGAGGGGAGAAGGGTCAGGGGATGGGGTAATTGGGTGATGGGCATTAAGGAGGGCACTTGCTGGGATGAACACCGGGTGTTAAATGTAAGTGATGAATCATTAAATTCTACTCCTGAAACCAATACTATACCATATGTTAACTAACTTGAATTTAAATATATTAAAAAAAGACCTACTCTATTAGCAACTTTCAAATAGGCAATACAGTGTTATTAACTATAGTCACCATGCTGTACCTTACATGCCTATGACACTTATTTTATAACTGAAAGTTTGTACCTTTTGACCCTTTTACCCATTTTGCCACTCCATCCACCCCCACCCGCAGCCTTTGGCAACCACAAATCTGTTCTCTGCAACTATGAGCTTGTTTTGTATTGTTTTGTTTTGTTTTGTCTAATAGTTATATTTTAATAAAAAATTAAAAAGACGTTGGCAGGTCTGTTAAACAACATCTGGGCTTGACTTCTAATGATAATGCTCCCCCACTTCACCTTATTTTCAAGTCTGGGATGATTCTTTTTTGTTTGTTTGTTTTTGTTTTTTTTGGGGGGATGATTCTTAATTACAAAGTAAAGACCATAGGATAAATTCAATAGAGCAAAATCTATTAGAACTATAAAAGAGGGCAAATACAGTTTTAGTAGGTTACATATTTGAGTTGTCCTCAAGAAATTAAGTAGATAATTAGACTAAGATAATTTTAAAAGTTCGATAAATACTATTGTCTGTATATGTATGAATTAACACATATATAAATTGAAATATATTTATATATCAATAGTATTAATCATTCAATAGTATCAATAGTATTAATACATTATGTATGCACATATATACATATATAAACCCCACACATATATTAATACATGATTTTTATCCTACAGTGAAAAATAATCATCTTGTAAAATAATATTTGATTTTCTTTTAAAGAGTTTCCTGGAAGTAAAGCATGGGTAGCTCATGATTGTTCTTTTCAATCGTGCTGCTTACTTAAGAATTAGGGGATATTTATTACATTCCTGGCAATATTTCTTTGAAGTTTTAATTTTCTACTATTGTTATAATTTGCTATTTCCAATTTTAGTTTTTAAATTATATACATGCTCCTGGTTACAAATCTGAGTCATGAGGAAATGATTTTAATGAAAGCAGTTGCTTTTTATTTCACTGCTCCTTATGTATGATCAGGCTTCCCAGAACAATATCATTTTACTAATTTTGTTTTAATTCATTTAGGTATCAATTCATAAAATAAATGCATATATTTTGTGATTTATCCATTAGAATTCTCACTCTGATCAATGTAGATTTAGTTCATATTATCACTCATCACCACAAGGACTTCTCTCCATCTCTATGTTCCTTACCTCTACTGTTACATTCATAACTTTAAATTTCATTCTCTATCCTTGTGCTGTGGTCATTTTCTATTATCTATAAAGAGAATCCTTTAGCTTGATTACTAGAGGTGTTAGGGATAGAGTAAAGGCTGAAAAATTTTTCTTAGAATGTCTTAATTTTTTTATCCTTAGATTATTGGACTTAAGTGAATGTGGGATGCTGTTTGTTGTACATTTCCATAATCCTGCCTTTGACTGTTGTGGCTGAGGACTCTGAGCATGAATAGAATCTTCCTGATCTCTTCAGTGGTCATTTTGAAGTTGACAAGACAGTTAATTTTTCAATTGGTGAGATTTTTATACTGATTGTACACTACTCAAAGGTGTTGACAATTTGCAACCCACACTGTCAGCAACAAAGACGAACGATTCAGGAATGGCACAAATATAGCATAATCCTTCAAGGTAAATACTCATAAAATTCTAGGGGCATTTTTGTAAACTGCCTTGTATATTCCTAAAGTTGTGGCTATTATGCCTCTCTTCTGTAACTCTTATCTTTCATGCTTCATGTATAGGTTGATTGGATAAGTTGAAATCCATTAAAAATATGTATATATTTTTAAATTGTGTAAATATAATTCACTGCAGAGACACAATGTGACAGACAAATTCTAGGATGGCTCCTCATGATGCCTGATTCCTGATGTCAACTACAATCCCCTCCCCTTGAGCGTAAGCAAAACCTGTGACTTGTATCAAACTAGTAGAACACAGCAAAGTTCATGGGATGTCTTCCCATGTTTGTGTTTTATTACATAACTTCTTCTTGCTAGTAGAGTCTTCTAAGGACTCACTTTTGCTGGCTTGTTGAAGTGACCATGGCCAGAAACTGTGGGTGGCCTTTCTGAGCCAAAAATTTCCCTAGGAACTGAGAGTAACCTTCAGCCACTAGCTAGCAAGATTCCAGGAACCTCAGTCCTACAACTGCAAGTTGCATTACACATTCTGTATAAAGTGAATTTTTTCATTCATTCATCTTGATCAGCACTGAACATAACCATTCAATTTGGAAGTTTCAGACTTCACAAAATCCCTTCTGTTATTTCCATGGTAATAGAAAAAATGGACCCCCAAAAGATATCCACATCCTTGGATGTAATCCTTGGAATAACTTTATACTGTAGATCAGGTAATGTCTTAAGAAGGGGGTAGTTCTTGGCCTCACGGAGTTTACATCTTAGTGCCAGCGACAGATTAACAGATATTTGATGAGTATTTAAATAAATATTTATTGGGCAGTTAATAAAAATGACAAAAGAAAAGCAGTTGAAAGGGTAGAAAAGTGGTTATTTTAGACAGGTGTTAAGAGAGGCCTCTATGAGTATCAGACTTGAAGCAAAGACTTGAACATAGGGAGAGAGGAAATTTTAGTGATATCTTGTATAAGATTATTCCAAATTGAAAGATCACCAGTGGAATATCTGTAGGAGCCAAACTTGTTTTGTATATTATGGAAACGAAAGAAGCCAATGTGAGACAAAATAAGTAGGGAAGACAGTTGTGGGAAAGATGGAGAGTCAGGTGTGGTTTTTATTTTAGATGTCTTGGGAAGCCATCACACTTAGAGTAGGCTTCTGAGCAGAGGTGTGGCAAAAAATTACTTTTGCTTAAAAGGGATGACTGTTATGGACTGTAATTGTGTTCCCCCAATTCATATGTTGAAGTCTTGTACCTCAGTACCTCAGAATGTGACTGTATAGAAGAGTCTTTAAAGAGATAATCAAGGTAAAATGAGGTCAAATGCATGGTCCTTTTTTTTAAAGATTTTATTTATTTATTTGACAGACAGAGACATAGCGAGAGAGGGAACACAAGCAGGGGGAGTGGGAGAGGGAGAAGCAGGTTTCCCGTGTGGAGCAGGGAGCCCGATGCGGGGCTCCATCCCAGGCCCCTGGGATCATGACCTGAGCCGAAGGTAGACGCTTAACAACTGAGCCACCCAGGTGCCCCAGGTGCATGGTCCTTAATACAACATGACTGGTGTCCTTATAAGAAGAGGAAATTTGGACATACTGAGAGACACCTAGGATGCATGCACACACAGGAAAGACCATGTGAGGATGTAGTGAGAAGGTGGCCGTCTGCAAGCCAAAGAGAGAAGCCTCAGGTGAAAGTAATCCTGCTGACACCTTGATCTGGGGCCTTTCAGAATTGTGAGATTTGTGAGATAATAAATTTCTGTTGTGTAAGCCACCTAGCACATGTTATTTTGTTATGAAAGCAGTAGCAAACTAATACAATGCCTCTGGTTAATTGTGGAAAACATATACTAGCATGGTAAGTTCTGAAGTAGTACAGGAGTGAGATATTGGTAACATGGGCTAGAGAGTTAGTGAAAAATGATGAGAGATATTAGAGCCATCAGGATTCCTTGACAAAATGGATGTGTGATATGACATATATTAAGGCTTTAAGGAAAGGATACTCCAAGGGTTTTGCCCATTGTTATGTTTCATTCTTATTTCATGTTGAAATTAAGATTATTTTTCTGGTCTAAAATATGTTTTAACAAGCAGTAGCCTTGTTCATTTGTTTGTTTTTAAGAAATATCTTTCACTAATGGAAATTTGCCTTACACATTATACATTAAAATAGGAACTAAATAACTTACTAATAGATTTAGCTAATCTCACCTCTTCATGGTGAAGTTATTAGACAGCCTAGTTGGAAATATATTCACTGAGTGACAGCATGGCAAGGCTCTTTTCAGTTTTGAAAAGTTTGGATGAATTCCAGAGATCAATGTAGAAATTAATTGCTTACAGTTTTTGGCACAATTCTTCTCATCAGCACTGATTTTTTGAACAGCCATCATAACAGGGCACTGCTTGCCAAGGTAAAGAGCCTGACAGTTTTGCAATTAGAGAGGACTGGGGGTTGATCTGTTGGTCTTAGGAAGAGATATGCACAGTGTACAAATTACATGCAAAGGCAAATTAACCAGAGTGTTTTAAAAAGAATTGTTTAACATTCTATCATTTAACTTCTCTATCATTCATTTCATCTCGCCCACTAAGGACAGACTTGAAAATAATTAGACATAAATATTTCTGAGCTTAGCTATTTTTTGTATGTATTCTCACAATATTGTAATTACAATTTAATCATTCTAGAAATTATGGAAAATTGATTTTTATGAAAATAAAGTAGCTGGTGACATAAATCATGTTTACAAAATTGAGTCATTTATAACACCTAAGGCATTGCATGTGGTGAACTTTAACTCAAAGTGATAATAGAAGACATCACCCTACCCTCTGCAGGTTTCAAGAAAAATGCCCTGTGCTATGAAGGAATACAGAAAGATGGTTTGTGTAATTAGATTTAAATTATTTATGAAATGTTAACTTTACTACCTCATTATTTATTCCATATGAACTTTCCATGTATTCACCACTAATCCTGATTATACAGCTAAATAACTTTTGTGATATATAAATATTATTTCCCAAATAGCTGTATTTATTTAATTCTCACACACATTCTCATACACACAAGCACACTCCAAATTTCAGTTTTTACTCTGATAATGTTCATCTTTATTTTTCTGTCACTCAGGTTAATTTTTATTTTGAAACACCTATCATTTAGGAGAAAGTTAATTTTAGTTAATCTACTTACCTCCTTTTGTGAGGGTTAAGTGAAAATTCTGGGAGGACATTATACTACCAAGTAGTAGGAAGCATATGCAGTCCTCACATCATTTGTCTATATACACATCAACCAATTCATTGACATGTATCATTTATGTTTGTCTCTACTTTGTCAATGTTGTGGGCATGTTCTTTATCATTGTCTATAAAGACACTTGGGTCCAGTAGCTCTCTCTGCTCATCTCATGCTATAGTTAAGAGTCAGTCTGATACTTTGAAGTCCCACTGAGATAAGAAAATCTGCGAAGCCCTTTACAGCTTAAAGTGACTAGGTTCATGACTGCCTTTTTTTTTTTTTTAAGTCTTTCTGAATGCCTATAGAAAGGAGGGCACAAAGCTTCCTTCCTTCAATTCAGAGGATACAGGCCCTTCTTTGGAACAGGTTGCTCTATTATTTGCTCCTTTTGCCTTTACCCAGGAGACTATTTTGTAGTCTTCAAAGGAAGTCTACATACTATGGATCCCTTATTATAACCTCTGAATATCTATCACATATTCTGCCTATGAATAGAGTCTTTCAAAATTGCTTGAGTTCTTGGAAACCAAAATATATTTAAAAACTTTTTATTTTTAAAATTGTTTTTGGTTACATCCCTCCCCTGGGAAAATGAGCACTTAAAAGTTCTAAGTGCCTGGATTAAAATTGGGCAGAAAGGTGTAAACAGTAAAATGAAAAAAAAAAAAGACCATAAATTACTATCACTGAAAAAATTATAAACATATGTTTGCAATGCAGATTATGCTCATTTTGTAAAACTTTCAATGGTGTTTTGGTTAACATTATTTTTAATATATTCAGAATATATAATATGTAAAGGAGATTTTTTTCTTGATTTTAGGTGTGGATCCTTAGCTGAAAACAATAAATAACTGGTGTCAAGTTGGTCTGCAATCTGAAGCCAGGGAAAGAATCACCTCTGAAGAATAAGCTAAACAGATATTGAAGGGAACTCTCAGAAATAGCCTATCACTACTTCCATGCCTTTTTTTTCTTTAAAGATTTTATTCATTTATTTGACAGAGAGAGAGAGAGAGAGCACAAGCAGCGGGGAGAGGCAGAAGGAAAGGGAGAATCAGGCTCCGCACTGAGCAGGGAGCCTGACACGGGGCTCGATCCCAGCACCACCCTGGGATCATGACCTGAGCCAAAGGCAGCCACTTAACAGACTGAGCTACCCAGGTGCCCCTACTTCCATGCTTTATAAGTAAATCTATGCCTGAAGAGATTAAACAAGGTTGTTTGTAAATATGCATAAATGTATATACTTATATTCATGTAGATACAGATATAGATGAATTCTTTATATAGCCAAGGAAGGTTTTGATTGTGTGTGCTTTGTATTTTCTTTCCCTTCTCATACCAAACCCAAGAGGTATGAGAGGAAGTGCTTCTGTCCATATCAAGTCAATTGAGAGACTTCAAAATAATCACTGGGAGAGCTGGCCATGTGTCCACTGAAGTCCAAAGGACATCTGACTCTATTGGTCAACTCTAAGGTAAGCAATGGTTACCAGAGTTGCTACTATTTAAAAGCAGAGCATGGATAGCTGGCATTTCCAGAAACAGACTGGGTAAGGATGCCTGTAGTTCTCCTGTGAACCTTGCATAAGGACTCAGACAGGGCCATCTCTAATAGAAACACTGGAGGGGTTAGGATACACAGATATTAGTACCATTATCCAGGGGGCTATAGAAAAAATGCCCAGAGAAGACATTACTCACTTGATAAAGTGAACTAGTGAGAGATGCCCAACAATGGAATTCTCTAGAGAACCCACCATCTAGAGAAAACAGCCAGAAATTCTGAATCTATAATATATAGCTTGCTACATTTTCCAATTACATGTAAAATTCCCAATCATATGAAATCCTTCCCTGTGTTTTCATTGAACTCTTGCAATTGCCCTTATTATACTGAGGGACAAAACAGCAAATAAGAAAGAAAGATGTACAGCAAAAAAGTCAGAGAACAACCATATGTATATGGGATTTAATCCAAAGGGAGCTATTAAAAGGACAATAGATGAAATGAAAATGTTTACCTTATAGTATGGTGTCTAGTTTATTTGAAATACTTTGCATATAAATATATATATATATTTAAATACTTTATGTATATATAAATGCTGTAATACTTCGTGGACTCTTATAAAGAGTCTGATTTATTCAAAACCCTTCAAAAATATATATTATAAATGCATGATACTATTTGCTTCTACTATTAAACATATGTTTCCCGGGACACCTGGGTAGCACAGTCATTTAAGCATCTGACTCTTGGTTTTAGCTCAGGTCATGAGATCGAGCCCCATGTTGGGCTCTGTGCTCAGCCCAGAGTCCGCTTAGGAGTCTCTGCCCCTCCCCTCCCCTCCCCTCTCTCTCTCTCAATAAATAAATAAATCTTTAACACAAACACATGTTACCTTTATACAACTTTACATTATAGACTTAAATTTAAAAAAAATTAAAGTTACCTGTGTATCTGTCTCCTCTTTTCTCTAGATTATTTAGGCAAAAGGGGAATTAATTTCACAGGGCTGTTCTAGGATGCAACTGCTTTTTTGTGTTATATGTGTCTCTACTGCATTCACTCTACTATTATCATGGCCGGAAAGATCAGAATTGTATTACCCTTCCCAGTGCCGGCCTCACTACCATAATTTAAGCAGAGGATTGAGGATTGGTTGGTCACTGCTTTGTGCTATTTTTCTCCCAATACCATCATTCAAGGCTTTCTTGGTATATCAGATTTTACTGAATAATTAAGGCAACGGATCGGTTTTATTATACAATAGGACAAACGACCTAAAGTAAACATATTTCTTTTCTTTACGATTTTATTTCTTTGACAGAAAGAGAGGCAGCGAGAGAGGGAACACAAGCAGAGGGAGTGGGAGAGGGAGAAGCAGGCTTCCCACGGAGCAGGGAGCCCGATGTGGGGCTCGATCCCAGGATCCTGGGATCATGACCTGAGCCGAAGGCAGATGCCTAATGACTGAGCCACCCAGGTGCCCCAAACATAACATATTTCTAATATTAATGAAAAGTTAGCTGACAACCTCTCTCAAAGAAATTTCATAATTTCTAGCTTGCTAGTCATAACCTAGTCTCTCTCTCCTTTTGATTTGCATCTATTCTCTATTCTTTGTGTATTTGTACTCCAAAAACATTGTTCATGTGTACAGAAATTTATCTTTGTCCGTTTGTCCCTCCCCTTACCCTTTGTCAAATTGCATCCTCAGGTCTTTATTCCCAGGCAGCTTAATTTCATTTTCATGAATCAAAAAAAAAAAAAAGTCCTAGGTATATACACATGCATTTCTATATTTATAATTTTAATAAAGATACAAGTATCAAGTAGACAATCATTTTTCATTTCTTTTACATCAAGGCATTTCTTTTTTATATTGTATTAAATCTCACCTTCTTTTACTTTTACCAGCAGCAGTTATCTTATATATAGCAGAAATTATAATTAATGTAGATAAATATTTTTAAACGATCTTTAGCAATCTTAACAGTATAAAGTGTCCATAATAGTATTGGTTAGAATGCTCACATGAAACAGATGGTGATCTCAAATGGTATAAATGAAGAGAGTTTAATGAAACACTATCTACAGAGGTGAAGACAAGGTTAAGGAAAACAACAAGGGATGGTGAATCGCTACAGCACTAGCAACAGTAGTCAGCCACTCTCAGCCTTAGGGCTGGTAGGGAATGCGGAACTAATGGTTATCACATCTGATTGCTGCAGCTATTAAAAAAAAAAAAATGTGGTGAGCAACCACTGCCAAAGTGCAGCCAAACAGATTAAAGTGAGCCGGTATAATAAATGACCTTCCTTCTTTCTCCAATTGTCTTTGAACCCCTTCTAGGGCTGCCCTTTGGGCAATTATCCTGGATGATGAAGATCAAAAGGCTTTGTCAGTTGTGAGCACTTAAAAGACAGCTGGTCAATGTTTGCAGCAGGATAGAGTACATGGAAGAATGGATCTGGAGGTAAAAATGGAAAATAATTTCTACAACCTACCTCTTTTTCCCCATTAACATCAACTCAGATGCTTTGACTCGATGAAAGACTCAGGTAAGTTAACAGAGCAACAGAAATGATGAGACCAAATAAAAAATTTGTTGCTTTTATGTAGCTGACCATTATCCCTTATACCATTTATTCCATGTTCCCCTTACCTTCTAGAGGCATATGCACTGGTTGGGAAATTTTTATGTAGAGAGTTAACTTGACACAAATCTTCATCCCATGGGACACAAGTTCTCCATGCTTCTGTCCTTACCAAGTTGACCACCATTACTGAGTACGGGGGAAGTAGGAGGAACTTAAGAGGAATTTAGTTTATTTAGTTTATAATATAGTGGTATAGTTGTTCTTGACACTATTGGGGAGAAGCAACTTAATTTTCCCTTAACAATCAGGATGAATCACCTTGGCCAGCACATTAATGCCTCTCTGTTAGTTCAGTAGCAGAAACATCAAGTAAGAAGTAGACATTCTTAATTTTCAGTTTAAAAGATACAAAACTGTATTTCCCAGTGAAAGCATTCCTTCTAGCATGTTAGGAGACCTAAACATAATGAGCCCAAGATCACAAATAGAACACAAAAATTTTTAAGTGGGTTAACAGAGTAATAAGGGGGGTGGGTAGTGGCATTCTTGACCACTCCCAACCATGGATCCCAGGGCTTTGCTCTCTTTCTGTGGAGGAGATCACACTGAATATTGGGTCATGGATTTAAAGCCAGAGTGATTATATTTCCCAGTTTACACCAGGCAGTGCCAGTTTTAAACTTTTTTCTTATCATCATATTACATAGTTTCCCCTTTCCCTCTGAAAAAATATTCTGGTTTGCACAGTAAGTTAAACAGTTACATTTTACAGGCACATAATGCGTATTATAGAACAGTTCCCTATACTTGTAGGGAATTCTTTTTTTTTTTTTTAAAGATTCGTTTATTTATTTGACAGAGAGAGACATAGCAAGAGAGGGAACACAAGCAGGGGGAGTGGGAGAGGGAGAAGCAGGCTTCCCGCGGAGCAGCGAGCCCGATGCGGGGCTCGATCACAGGACCCCGGGATCATGACCTGAGCCAAAGGCAGACGCTTAACAACTGAGCCACCCAGGCGCCCCTTGTAGAGGATTCTTTTTGTCTATGGACATCACAGCAAATTCTGCAATAAGCCATTTAAAAATTTTACCAGGTCAGCTGCTCCTGGATGATAGAGTACATTAAGACAAATGAATTCTTGTTTTTTCCCACAGCCCCACTTTTTAGTGTTTATATTAATTCCCTGGTTGAGGGCTATGCTTTCAAGATACCAAGGCAATGACTAAAACATTACTACCAAAAGTGCAGCTTGTACCTTAGTGCTAATTGCCAAATTACCAATTACCAGACCAGGACTAGATTTAATTCAGAAACTGAGAAAAAAGATTAGAATATTTTATAGAATTTTGCCATGGCTGCTTTATTGCGAGCACATTATTGATGGGCACATCTCCGAAAATATTATATATCCATTAGAATTCTACAAACTTATGCAGTGAATCAAATGTCAAACCAGCTGGGTACTTACTGTACATGGTAAGCCCCCTTGTGCCATTTAATATTTTAAGATTAGTTTGTCAACTATAACCCAAAATTATGTAAAACTCTGAGAATATGTAAACATTTATAAATATTTAACATTATTTTACAATAATTTTAATTTTTATTCAAACCCTGCTTTATGTATTTTAACTTTATTAGCTACATTTGGGAAGTAAAACCTCTATTATTTTTTTTTTACACTGAATTTTAAAGTTGTCAAAAGAAGCTTCACTGGACATTTTTGTCAAGAAAAGGCACATATATTCTAATAGTAGTAGTAAAGAAAATGAAATCAACGGAGTGATTCTGAAGTAAATGAGGACTGAAGAGTTCATCCTAGTTTTATTTATTTGACTTATTTTTACAGCTGTAATTTTTGGTGAGATGCCAAAACTAAAGTGTGTCCTTTGAGGAGATGTACTGGCTAATGAAGCAATGAAGCCATCAAAACTTTATCTATCTATGGTTAACATTTTGGTGTCACCTGCCCATAGACTGTAGGCATATCCCACTGTGGCCAAATTTTTGACTGGCATAATTGTTTCTTTATAAAGAGAAATCAGATTTTTTTTTAATGTTATTTATTTATTTGAGAGAGAGAGAACAGAAGCAGGGGAAGCGAGGGAGGGAGAGGGAGAAGCAGACTCCACACTGAGCAGGGAGCCCCACACAGGGCTCAATCCCAGGACCCTGGGATCATGACCTAAGCCAAAGGCAGATGCTTAACTGACTGAGCCATGCAGGCACCCCAAGAAATCAGAATTTTTTAATGGAGACATTTGTAAAATCAGATGAATTTGGAACATAAATATTTATGCTCCAAAAGGAAGAAACAAAAATTGTATCTGGTAGAGACTTCAATTGTAGGTTGAATACGTCTTTAAGAATACCTCTGGTAGGGGCACCGGGGGTGGCTCAAACAGTTGAGCATCTGACTCTTGATTTTGGCTCAGTTATTGGTCTCAGGGTCCTGAGATTGAGCTCCCCCCCGCCGCCCCCCCCACCGGCATGGAGCCCTGCATCGAGCCCGGCATCCGGCTCTGCATTCAGCAGAGAGTCTACTTGAGATTCTCTCCCTCTCCCCCTCCCCCACCTCTCTCTCAAATAAATAAATAAATCTTAAAAGAAAAAA
>NW_027397066.1:95335008-95420682 GCF_003265705.2 Callorhinus ursinus | reverse complement strand
TGCTGATCTCCTTGAGATTATTTCAGGTTTTCTCTTACTCCTATGGGCTAGCTCTTCCAAGTTCCCTCAGCTAAACACTTGGGTTTCTATCAGTGACCTTCCTTCTTGCCACATCCTCAACTCGTTTCTGTGTCTCTAGCACTGTAAGAATCTGAAGTTAATATTTGACTTTTTAACCTCTTAGAGGCTGATTTTTGCTTAGTTTCTCAGTCTCTACATGTGATGGATGCTGTGATGCACTGGCCAGGTCACCATTCAGGAATGAAAGACTTATTCCCCTATCCAATTAAAATTTCATCAGAGGGCAGCTTGGGGGCTCGGTTGGTCGAGTGTCTGACTTTTGGTTTCAGCTCAGGTCATGATCTGATGGGTTGTAGGATCAAGACCCTTGTCAGGGTCCATACTCAGCCGGGTGTCTGCTTGAAGATTCTCTCCCTCTGCCCCTCCCCCTACTCGTGCACATGCTCTCTCTCTCAAATAAATAAATAAATCTTAAAAGAAAAAAAAAAGAAGGGGCGCCTGGCTGACTCAGTTGGTTAAGCGTCTGCCTTTGGCTCAGGTCATGATCCCAGGGTCCTAGGATCCAGCCCCCAGTCACTGGGCTCCCTGATCAGCAGGGAGTCTGTTTCTCTCTCTGCCCTTCACCCTACTTGTGCTCTCTCTCTCTTACTCTTGCTCTCTCAAAAAATACATAAAACCTAAAAAAAAAAAAAATGTCCCTGGTAACTGTGTGACTCAAAATATTAAGGTGAATTGTAGTCTAATTTAAAGAAAGCTATGTATCTAAGAATCTCGTTGTAAAGCTAATAGGGGCCTAAATAGGTTATACAGTTCTGCAAAATAATAGAATACAAAAATAAAAAGAGCCAAAAGAAGAAATCATAAATAAAGGACAAAACCAAATGTAATAGTCATGAATCTAAACTAAAAAGGGTATGTTTATTTTTAAAGAAAGGGGACATTTAAAAAATCTAGCTTCAGGACAAGAAAGAAACCCTAATTTTTGTTTGATACTGATCATGATTCAAAAAATATTTAAAACTAAATGACATAAAAGAAATTAAAACAAAAAAGTGGCCATTAAATAAAAAAAAATGAATGAATAAAACTCAGTATATAAATAGCATGCAAAATTGAATCCCTAGTGAAAAATTAAATATTTATTTAAACAAAACACTAGTGGAAAGGTTTTTATAAAAATGCAGTTAATGGTTATTATAATTTAAAAAAAAAAGAAAAGAACCGTACTGAGCAAGCATGTTGGAAGTCCTTGGGATGCCATGGTAACATGCATTAGAGTCAATGATTTAGGTATCAAAACAGGACAAAGCTTTCCCTGTAGTAGACTAGTCTTATTTGAATTAGTTTAAACACATTTGGTTTTAGAAAAATTTAAAAACACAAATAATAATATCTCTATGGTTTGATGAATGTGTTTTTTATATCTTTTATTAATTGTCTATTTTTAAGATTTTTATTTATTTGAGAGAGAAAGAGAGAGAGAGCACATGCATGAGTGGGAAGAGGGGCAGAGGGAGAAGCAGACTCCTCCTTGACAGCCCAATTCAGGGTGGGGCTTGATCTCAAGACCTGGAGATCATGACCTGAGCCGAAGGTAGACATTTAACTGACTGAGCCACCCAGGTGTCCCTATTAATTGTCTTATACTTAAAACAGTAAATTAGAGCTTAGGCATCCTTAAAGATTAAATAAAAAACTGCCACATTGTAGAGATTAATAAAATGTGGCTCAAAAGATTAAGAAGGCTGTTCAAAGAGGGCTGTCTTAAGACTAAATGCAGAAATCACGATTTCCTGCCAAACACACCTCCTATTCTTATTTTTTTTCCTCCTTATATGCATGTAATACATAACATTTCAAAATACATGAATGAGATCACATGACATTTAAATTATTATAATTATGATACATGTAAGAATTCCATATTAAAAATATAACTACTGATTGTTCTAGATTTTCTCAGTAACCACAGGATTTGACAAATTTTTGCAAATATGTATGTTAAATGGGTCAGTTTGCTGACAGAGCCCTACATATGATTAAGATTTCCTTTAGGAGGAACTATAAGAGCAACTCATAGAATATAGATAATAATCTTTTTAAACTAGTTACATGTTTTCCAATTATTGGTCAAGAAATTTTAAATTATAATTCCTTAAGAGATAATTAGTTTTAATAGAAATTATGGATTGACTTATAACTGATGTCAGGCAAATTGTGATTACTCATCTATTTTCAAAAGACTGCTGTGCAAATTTTTACGAAAAAAGGAGTCTCAAATGATACTTGGATTGCATAAAGTCAATTGAATCAATTTGACCTAAAAGAAGTGATTATGTCAAAACGAAAATAACCTTTAAAGTAGGACAATGGGGAGCCATCCATTTTATTTATTCTTTCATTTTTCTTCTTTTATTCAACCTTATGCTAGTTTATCTTTGTATTTCAGATAGTAATACCTTTAGTGGAGAAATAGACTTATCCCTTATTTTGTCTGGTGTTTCTGTTGCTCCCATTCTGTTGCTTTCCCAAGTTAACCCAATAAGGATTTATTAAATGCTATTACCGTTTATTTTCCAGGAAAACATTTATTGAAGTTTAAATATTTCATTAGACCCTAAAGCTATAATAATGAGGTTTACTATCACAGAAGGATTTTATTTATATCAAACTTTAAGAAAAAACAAAACAAAGCAAAAAAACAGCTTTTGTACTTTTATACTTTAGAGACAAAAATTACAAATTACAAATGTTTGAACAGAACAGATGTTTGAACAGAAACTATTAAACCAAGTCAACATCTACAATCTTACCTCTACACTTTTTTTTTTTTTTTGGCTGACAGAACACCGTGAATACTGTGAGTTTCCGAGTATTTGAATATGAGATTTAGACAAGATATGTTACAGTATTGATTTGGCTTTCAGCAGCTTTTCCTTCTCTACAAACACAGATAGTAAAAGGAAGTTGTGTTTCATAAAATAAGAATAGCTCATTTATTTGATTATAAAACCAGATCCCAAAATGATAAATGGTTCTGGGAATTTTGGGTTTCATCTCTTTCAATAAGAGGAAGACCCTTTCATGCTAAGGCCATGATGTGTTATATTAAATACTAAAAGAGACTCATTGATTTCCCAGCTCTCTGATTCATGCGTTCCTAGATTTGAAAGTTCACAACAAAGATAGCCATCAGTAAGCCTATAAAATATAAAATACATTCCAAAAATATGTTTAGCTTTTGGTTAAAGTTCCATTTTAGTTTTTGGTTTTGTTTTTGTGTTTTGGTTTTTTTTTTTTTTTGGTAAACGAATCTAGTTATAGAGCATGGTGATTAATGGCATATGTGAATAAAAATACCTGTAAAAAAATTTGTATAATTACAGTACTACTTTTGGCTAGGATTTGTTTTTAAAGTTCATCATCTTGAAACAGTTGCATTAAAATTTTAAAAATGTACCATTTAAAAAATAAAATGTAGGGGCGCCTGGGTGGCTCAGTTGGTTAAGCGACTGCCTCCAGCTCAGGTCATGATCCTGGAGTCTCGGGATCGAGTCCCACATCGGGCTCCCTGCTCAGCAGGGAGTCTGCTTCTCCTCTGACCCTCTTCCCTCTCGTGCTATCTCTCATTCTC
Source organism: Callorhinus ursinus (assembly GCF_003265705.2). Taxonomy (NCBI): domain Eukaryota; kingdom Metazoa; phylum Chordata; class Mammalia; order Carnivora; family Otariidae; genus Callorhinus; species Callorhinus ursinus. The sequence goes on along the minus strand of NW_027397066.1, from coordinate 95,417,027 downwards.
TCTCTCAAATAAATAAATAAAATCTTTAAAAAAATAAAAAAATAAAATGTATAAGGAATCTTTAAGCCATTAAAAAATGACTATAAACTATATGACTTATTACAGCCTCATAAGTGTTTCACAAAATGGAAATTTTAACTGATGTTATATTTTTTTATTTAAACAGATCAAGGATTGGGCACCTGGGTGGCTCAGTTGGTTAAGCGACTGCCTTCGGCTCAGGTCATGATCCTGGAGTCCCAGGATCGAGTCCCGCATCAGACTCCCTGCTCGGCAGGGAGTCTGCTTCTCCCTCTGACCCTCCCCCCTCTCATGTGCTCTCTATCTCTCATTCTCTCTCTCAAATAAATATATAAAATCTTTAAAAAAAATAAATAAACAGATCAAGGATTAGTTAGAGAGATTATTTATAAAGATAATAATAGAGAGTGGCAATTTATCACTTTTCATGTCATGTTAAGTTTTTTTGAGTGATACTGACAAAGCGCCAAATTAAAAAAAAAAAACTTTTATAGTAATGAAACTGCTTAATACTTTGACCCTACTGAATAACTTGGCATAAGCATATATATTTATATCTCTACTTATCTCTATTTCTCATATTTAATGTTACTCTGTTAGCAATAAGATTTTTTTCTGAAAAATTATTTTTATAGAAGATAAAATAAAAAATTGCTTAATTGTTATCATAACAAGGAAATACTTTAATACTAAGTTTTATACAATATAATTATTAACTGGTTACTTCATTCTTTTTGAAGCTAAAAATGAGCCAATTTCCTTATGACTGTTTCTCCTATTAAAAAAAGAAAAAGAAAGAAAGAAATCCTGCCAGACACTTAATATTTTGAAGGTTAAATCTACTACAACCATGGCATAGATGACTATGTCTATAGATCTAAGGAAAATCTGCCCTGGATAAGTAAATCCCTTGAATTTTTGGCTCTGCTTTCCTCATACATGAAGCAGGGAATTAGACTAGATCACTCCAAGACAACCTCCCCACACACATTCTATGAGAGGTACTCGGACAGCACTAACCACAGTAATCCTGGCCTGAAAGAATTCAGTAAGGTCACAAACCAGCTCAGGCTTGGACTGGCATCCTGGAATAGGAAAGTCTTATAATTATATCCATTTCTCTCAGGCCCTTTAATGTAGACCTGGTCCAGTTCAGTTCTCAGTTCTCAGTAGAATTATTATAAATGGAGGTAAGGAATCCTCAGGAGCAAGATGTGCCTGTCCCTAATTCTGGGCATGCTCTGGGACCTTGATCCCAGAATTCCCTGAATATGCAAACCTGCATGGACCTCTTTCCTGAGTCAGTGATGCAAGGAGGTCAGGTGTGCATCCCTAAAACCAAGTGCCCCTTGACTCTGAATAATGCTCAGTATTTTAGGCTTGAATAGATGCATCATCTGTTGAGAGCATCTACCTCTACTTAGATGCTCTAAATATATGTTCATGAGAAAGGGGATGGGAATATGGGAGTAAATAAGAGTTTAGATTTGAAAATGTTCATTAAGAGATTCCCAGGAGGAATCAAGTGTACCTATAAAAGAGGTACCTAAAGGTATGTGTTGAAGTTAATATGAAATTCCTGAGCTGAAAGCAGACACTTCACCAACTGAACCCACCCAGGCATCCCTACAAGAAGGTATTTTTAAAAGTCAGTGAACAATACAAATGTTTTAAAAAACATTTAATTTGAACAGGACTATGATGAGAAAATGAGTAAGAATGACCTAATGAGTAGTAAAAACACTATCTGCCTGTGCATTTCTTAACCCCATATACTTTAGAGTTTAAAAAATAAAGTAAGGGTGCCTGGGTGGCTCAGTCGTTAAGCGTCTGCCTTTGGCTCAGGTCATGATCCCAGGGTCCTGGGATCATGTCCCATATCCGGCTCCCTGCTCGGCAGGAAGCCTGCTTCTCCCTCTTCTACTCTCCCTGCTTGTGTTCCCTCTCTCACTGTCTCTCTCTCTCTGTCAAATAAATAAATAAAATCGCTAAAAAAAAGTAAAATTTGTATCACATTAAAAGATATTAGAAGCATAGAAATTTAGCATATAACTTATGTACAGAGATTTAGCATATCGTTTGTGTATGTTATTTAAGGAAAATGTCTTAGGAGAAAAACCATAAAATGAAAAATATGTGAAAATAAATAATATTTAAGGCATATATGATAAGATATGATAAAAGCATCAAATAAATATTTAAATTATGTATAAGACGAATAAAGCATTCCTCCCTCTGGCTATTAAGAGTGTTGATGACTCAAAGCTTGCAGCTGAACTACTCTTTTGAGAGTACCCTTAGCCAAAGATAATCTCTCAACGTATGCTCTCCTTCTGGAGTAGTGTACATTCAATTACTGGTCAGCACTGGTGTAAGGAGCTTAGCCTCATTATCCCAATTTGGGACAACTCAGAATGGTCATTCAAACTCCCGAGATCCCCTTGGATCAGCTGAATCTTCTGTAATGCACTGCAGACCAACTTCCCTATCTACTAATACTGTCTTCTTAATTTATAGGTATTGAAACCAAAGACATATCGTAATAAGTCTCTTACACACAATATGTTTCCTATAGAACTGACCTCTGATAGTTGCCATAAGAAGTGGCAAGATATTTTAAATTTGGATTGTGTGGTTGTATCAGCCACTAGTCAAGTTGAGTCCCATCATTGGTGGGTAAATGGAGCTCAGAAAGATCTTAGCATGTAATAGCAATACAATCATTAAACTTAATTAGTGATGACATGGGATAAGCTCATTCTGAAAGGGAATACAATGTATCAGGAGTTTGAGAAATATGGAAGAAATAGTAATTCTAATGACAATGGTATCAAATGGCTGCTCCCTGGGGGCAACTGATATGGTTGCCAAAGTAAGAAGAAAGTCTGCGAGTAATTAATCACCAAGTGGAATTTGTGTGTAAAAAGCCAGAGAGCCTCTCTGACAACATATAGAGATTCTTATGTCCTGTGGGACAAGCTGAGGGCAGAAAACTGAAGGTTGTGCCCAGGACTTTTATATTATAATAGCAGAACTTCAGAGAATGTTGAAATTTCAGCTATAGCAGGTCTACTATCCCAGGGTCACGGGACACTGAAATGTGTGATGATGACATCTGTGGAGTCAATCCAGTTGCCCTGCAAAAGTATCACCCTTCACATTGTTCAGGAATCCTGTTTTCACCCTCTTCCTTGATCAGGATGATGCAGAAATCTGCAACTGTGAGGCAACACATATCCACCATCAGGATCTGCCCGCAAGTCCCCTCCTGTCAATAAACCAATAACTAGTATTAAATCTTTACATAACTTCACTAGGGAAATGAGAGTCTGCTCAGGGAGAAAAGAATCTGTACCCCAAGAAGTTACAGAACTTACCAGCAGTAACTGGAACATGATATGACGTTAGATTCAAGAGGATAAAGATATAAAAAGAGAGTTTATTGATATGGGAATGTGTCCCTGTTGCATAGAATGTAACACCTTGATAACTGCTAACACACTCTTAGGCTGGCTCTTAGAAGGTTTGAGAAAAGTAAAGTTGTTACTAATTAAAGTAGCTTGACCACATTGTGAGGAAGATAACAAAAGGCTCAAATGGTTGGCATGCTATGATACATAAACTGTGAATGGAAAGCCCACCAAGAATTGTGGACCACTCTAAGTTCTAGCAAATAACCCATTTAACAAAAAGCAAAAAGTAATGTGTTTGGTGAGAGGAATACCATCATCTCTGAAAGACTCAGTGATGGCTGTTGTCTTTACGCCAAATCTGTCAGTAGGAAGATACTGTTATAAAATTTGCCATCCTGAGAATAATCCACTTAAATGGCCCTTAATTAATCAAAACCAGATCTTGGTGCTTAACTATCAGAAGCTAGTTGAGCAAAGTTACTGTGATGGATAGGAGTACTGAACTCAGAAGCTATGACAATAATAACAGAATATGGGGCTCTAGGGACAAGACAGACGAGCATCCAGCAAGGGTAAATGTATACAGCTAAAAGTAATTGATGATGGATTATCCAAAGGCTGAGATGGCCACCCCAATAAAATTTCATGATTCTTTGCCTAGTTGCCAGATCTAAGCCAGTATTTACACCTAGAACACATTGACTTCCCAGGACCCACTGCCTGAAAGAGAGGCCAGGCCTCAGGAATCAAGAACAATGGGTGAGGATTACCCTATCCTTCCCGCAATAAGAATTATAATCTTTTACTTATGTGACATACTGAGGAAAGGGAAATGTCCAATTTATTCAGGTTCAATGATGATATTGGTATTCAAATATGTGACATATTATAATTACTACACTTAGAATCAGAGCCTATGTGGGCTAGGTATTCAGTGGTTTTCTCTTTTAAGTTCAGCTCCCAGTGGGCCCACTACAGTCAAGATCCATGTACTGGTCTTCTCCCCAATCCATGAATGTATAATTGGAATGGTCTTACCTGGTAGTTGGCAGTACTCTGATCCCTCTGCTTTCAATAAATTATTTAACGTAGTGATTATCTTTTTTAGGAAGATTTGGCTAAACATGGGCCTAAAATATTTTGCATTTTTTTTTTTGTTTTTAGGTAAAGATAATTACTCTTCTTTCAATTTCTGTTGACTTGTGCTTCTATTTTGGTTAATGATGTTTTCTCTAGAAAATCATCATTTTAAACTATATTTTTAAAGATAGTGGTAAAATATAACATTTTGTTAAATTTTTATTTGAGCTTTTAAAATGTAAATTATACATAAATATTTTTAAAGAATTTATATTTCCTTTTATTCTGTAGTTTCCATGGTAGTATCTATAATTGCTTATGTACTACTTTTATATGTCCAATTCATTTGTTGCATACAGAAAGAAATCTGTGACATGTACAACTGTAAGGCTAGATAGACCTCACCCTTAAGCCAAACTTCACACACTCCCTTTCCTTCCTATCATAAATTATATCCATCTATATTGTCTAAAATACCCAGAAAAAGGTATATAATAAACCTAATTATAAAAATTGGAATACCATCACATTACTACAATACCTGAGATAACGATCACAACAATATTTATTTTTTTCATGGTAAATTAAAATAAAAAAACAACAAAAATTCAAACATCATTCCCCCCAATATCTCATTCACCACTATTTCAACGGAGGGGATTAATTCAAGATTGATTTGGTCTGAATTTTTATGATGGTAGTGTTAAGAGCAGCACCATGAGATGGTTTTCTATGCTACATTTATCTCTCTGCCTATCTTGCCATATATGTATATCTATTTCAGTACTTTCAAAATTGAATTAAATTATAATATGCAGATGTATTTTCCAAAGTCTCAATGGCAAAGAAGAATAAACAATTTCAGTTAAATTTAAGACAAAAGTACTCAGTTATGTGGTCAGTAGAGTTATTATCTGTATTCTTCTATTGCTGCTGTAACAAATTGCCACAAACTTAGTAGTTTACAACAAAAACATTTTATTATCTTAATTACTGTATGTCAGAAGTCGGACGTGGTCTCACTGGGCTAAAATCAAACTGTCAGTAGAGCTGCATCCCTTCTTCTATCAGAGAATCTATTTCCTTGCCTTTTCCATCTTCTAAAGGCTGCCTTCAGGTCTTGGATCTTAGAATCTTCCACTTTCGGGTGCCTGGGTGGCTCAGTTGGTTAAGCGACTGCCTTCGGCTCGGGTCATGATCCTGGAGTCCCGGGATCGAGTCCCGCATCGGGCTCCCTGCTCAGCGGGGAGCCTGCTTCTCCCTCTAACCCTTCCCCCTCACATGTACTCTCTCTCTCTCTCTCATTCTCACTCTCTAAAAATAAATAAATAAATCTTTAAAAAAAAAAGAATCTTCCACTTTCTTCAAAGCCAGTAATGTTGCATCTCCTTCTGCTTCTTTGCTACGGTCTGAATGTTTGTGTCTTGTCAAATTCATGTTGAAATTCTAATGACTGTTGTGATGGTATTAGGAGATGGGGCTCTTGTGAGGTGATTAGGTCGAGAGGGAGGCCCTCATGAATAAAATAAGTGTCATTATAAAAGAGATCTGACTGAGCTTCCCCTTCCCTTCCGCTGCATGAGAATACCATAAGTATGCAACCCAGAAGGGCACCCTCATTCAATCATGATGGCAGCCTGGTTTCAGACTGCCTGCCTCGGAACTGTGAGAAATAAATTCCTGTTGTTTCTAAGCTACCCAGTTTGTGATATTTTATTCTAATAGCTAGCCTGAATGGACTAACACATTCCTGGTTCTCTCTCTTTCACTTTTAAAACAACCCTTTAATTGCACTGGGCCCACAAAAATAGTCTAAATTAATCTCTCTGATTTAAAATCAGCAGACTAGAAAATTTAGTAGCATCTATAGCCTTCAATTTTCTTTGCCCTAAAAGATAATAAATCCATAACATGCTGTACCTCATTGAGAGGACACTATTCTGCCTACCACACTGTGCAGCCAGCATTCATTCCCTTTTCCTCTGACCACTTGGAGGAAGTACCTTTCCCCATACCTTTGATATTGGATTTGGTCATGTGACTCGCTTTGGCCAATGGAATACAAACAGAAGTGACAGATTGCCAACCCCGCGTTTATCTTTGTCTCTCTGATGTGTCTGAACTCCATTATGAAACCCACTGTCTACACCTTGAAGTGGAGCCATCTCATACTATCCAGAGACCTGAAAATACTCGGTTTCAGGTTAGTTTTTGATGCAGCAAAGGATAACTATGTTAGTATTAATTGCATCTCCAAAGCATGATGCCTGCTTATAGCCATTGCCGGATAGGGGCAACAGCAGGGATGCTATTTGCACAACTCTGTGGGTAAAGGGTCATTTGTACCCTATTCTGTGAGATTTCCAAAGTTGTGCACTTGGTGGCCCTGGACTATGACAGTAATTTGATGTTCAGGGAGAAGGTAAATAAACACAGAAACCTGAGAGAAATGAACATGTCTTGGAGTTCAGTTGTCCAGAATGTAAATTCATCACTCTCAGCTGTCTGAGATCCACAATCTATGGACTATCCCACTTGTAGAAACCTATCATCAGGGCGCCTGGGTGGCTCAGTTGTTAAGCATCTGCCCTTGGCTCAGGTCATGATCCCAGGGTCCTGGGATCGAGCCCCGCATCGGGCTCCCTGCTCAGTGGGGAGTCTGCTTCTCCCTCTCCCACTCCCTCTGCTTGTGTTCCCTCTCTCGCTGTCTCTCTCTCTCTCTCTGTCAAATCAATCAATTAATCAATCAATCTTAAAAAAATAAAGAAACCTATCATCATAAATTCTACTGAGATATTTTGCTCCTTATTTGATCTTTAGGCATCTTACCTCCTCTCCAAGTAATATTTGAAGCAAACCTAACTTCTTGCAAAATTCTAAAAGTTTAAATAAAAGTACTTTAATTTAAATATACATTTTGTTTTTGTTGATTATTAGTTTCTTTGTATTTTGTTAGTCTCTCCTCTCTCCTGAACATCTCTGTTTATATAAACACTCTTCACTCAAGTGTGTGATTATTTGCATTCTCCCCGAATACGATTCTTGTTATTCCCTACATATTTCCTTATCTCTTTGAGGATTCTAAGACTTCTTCATACCAGTGCCATAATGGATGCTTCAGCTGTTTATGAATCTTACTTTCTAGAAGTGCATCCTTACAATTATCAAGAATCAACTTTACCAGCTATTAAACTGCTGTTGTAAATATGTCCAAGCCCTGTGTCTCTATTGCCACTAAAGACATGTGAACCCTAAGCTACAGCCTAGTCTCTACTTCCATTCCTCAACATTTTAATTTTCTAAGCCTGAACTGACTTTTAAGTTTGCTTCTAAATGTTCCATTTCTATTATTTCCTATTCCTTTAAAGCAGATCCAGTGAGGGGAGCCTGGGTGGCTCAGTTCATTAAGTGTCTGCCTTCAGCTCAGGTCATGATCCCAGGGTCCTGGGATCGAGCCCCGCATCAGGCTCCCTGCTCGGCTGGAAACCTGCTTCTCCCTCACCCACTCCCCCTGCTTGTGTTCCCTCTCTCTCTGTGTCTCTCTCTGTCAAAAAAAAAAAAAAAAAAAGAATAAGAAAAATTTTTTTTTAAAGTGTCTGCCTTTGGCTCAGGTCATGATCCCAGGGTCCTAGGATCGAGCCCCAGCATCAAGCTCCCTGCTCAGCAGGGAGCCTGCTTCTCCCTCTCCCTCTGCCTGCCGCTCCCTCTGCTTGTGCTCTCTCTCTCTGTCAAATAAATAAATAAAATCTTTAAAAAAAAGCAGATCCAGTGAAATTTTCAAAGTTCTATTCAGTTTCTTAAATAGATTTGATATCTTTTCCAACAGTGGGGATCTGCATGTTTTCTGTTATCTAAGTGCCATTATTCCCTGATGTTTCTCTTTCCTGAGACCACACCTCTATTGTTTTTATCCCTGATATGCTCCATTGTATTTTTTCTTGCAAATTCCACTCTTACCGTAAGATATAGAAAGCCAATAGTTCTGAGTCTGCCATTACATTCATTGTTTAAACAAATCCTTTTGACTTTTACTTTCTTATTTATGGTTATCCATCCAGTAGATATTTTCCTAATGTCTAGTCAAAGTCTGGGAGGAATATCTGTGGTTGCATCAGGTAGCTCTTTGCTGTACAAAACTAACACTTTCCTCCCATCTCCCACCTTCTCCCCAACACACACACACTCCTAGATCAAACACTATAATTCAGAATCTTCCCTGGCCATACATACTTTCTCTTAAATACGGAAACTTTGTCACTCTCTCTGAACTTGCAGGACTTTCCCATCAAATTGTTTCAAATAATGTATAATCACCTAACTACAGCTGACCAAACGATATAGGAAAGTTTCCTCAATTGCTCTGATAATTAACTTTCTCTCTCTACCAGTTTAAGAGCACGTCTCTTAATTATCTTCTCTCAATTCAGCTTTCTTCTGGATAAGTAATTCCAGGCTGATCACTAAGATCTTGACTTTGTTAAACCATGTTGGGTCCCCCTGGCCTCTTTGACCTAGTAATAACTGCGCTGTTCAGTGCTTCCTAGCTCCATCTTTAGTAACACTTAGGTACATATTCTTTTAACTTTTATGTATATCTAGCTGCTAAATTTTTAACATTTTTTCCCTGAAAAAAGTGTCTTTTCTTTCCTCTAGTGTTTTCTCCTTAATCTCTGTGTGTATATGTGTGTGTTTCTTATTCTTTCAATTTCTAACAATATGCATTTTACATGGCTTGTGAGAAAAATGTTTTCTGAGTCTCTAGTCAAAGTCTCCAATCAAACCTGCCGCTTAGGACAGTTTCAAGGTACAAAACTTTATAATGGTCTTCTTTGCCTTTGAGCTTTTATATATATAATCTCATATATGTATGTATGTGTGTATATATATAATCTCATATATAGATATAATGTGTGTATGTAGGTGTACGCATATACACGTTACATATATACACATTGTGTATAAATATACATATATACGTGTGTGTATGTACATACTAGATAAGTATACACACACATCATGCATAATTAAGCTTCTTTCTGCAATTTAAAATTCCAATAATATAATAGTAACTGTGACTATTTCGCTGGTGTCACACCTAAAGCAAAATGAAGCATCCATAGAATATGGACTTGGGGAAATACTCGTGGTCAGACTAGCTGACATCCCATTGAAGCAAAAATCAAATCTTTCTCTTTTCCTCATGCTTTTCCTCTCTATTCTCCTTTCCCTAAATAACATAGAGTTGGCTAAGTCCGAGCAGTCAAAATTGATGTGAAAGCTTCACTTCTCCTTTCAAGAAATGCTTTTGGTGGATATCATGTTTTGTTCTCCCTGGGGGCCATTTATATATATATGTGTGTATATATATAGGATCATTTTAATGGAAGTAATAAAGAAGATACTCCCATCTGAATTAATCTTAGGCTTCCAATACTGCTATTGTGTGAACATATAAAGCCACTCATTTGAAAACTCCTCTAGCTAAGTCAAAACAAAATAGTAAATTGGAAAGAGAAGAATTTTGCAGTTTAATATTCTATGATTTTAATTAATAAGAAGTGATGTATTTTTCATTTGGCACTCTAATTATTTCATGTAATTTAATAATGAGATCAACCTAGAAAAAATTTAATTAAATGGGATTATTATGTAACATTTCCTGGTGAGCTATATAGGGCACTAAGGCATAATTTGAGATTGAAAATAGAACATAAAGTACACGTGTCCTCAAAGAACACACCACAGCTTGAAATTAACTTATGTCTTGATTTGATCCATTTTGATCAACACTTGAATTATTCATCTGAGTCCTGTAGAATACTGCCCCTCAAACTTCACTAATTATCAGTGGTTCTTTTAAAAAATGCAGGTTCAGATTCAGTATATCTGAGTGGGGTCTGAGTTTCTGCATTTTTCACAAACTATTGGTGATGCCAGTGGATAGTGGTAGTGGTTACCCTTTGAGTAGCAAGGCCACAGAATTCATAAGGATAGTAGCAGGAACAGGCAGTAAGCTAACATAATGGAGAATAGGAATTAATTGATATGCTAGTGTTTTCTTCCAGAAAGAGCAGCTTCACCCTGATTATTAAAGTCCATGAGAAAAAAAAAAAAAAGGAAAAGAACAAAATACTTGGGAATAAAAGGGGATCTTGTCCAGTTCCTATGGTGAGGTGGTTATGTGCTTATAGGTCATGGAAAATTCCCGCTATCCTCTCCACATTAGTGGATTTTGGAGAAAGTTTCAACTTCTCTAACCATTTCTTCTTACCTCTTCCCAAAGGGAAGAGTTGTTTATCTCATTGCTCAGAGGACAAGACGCTCATTGGACCACATTTTAAAAACCGGAGTTGTTTTGCCTAAGTCCAAATGCAAAACAACATGAAAAGACTGATAATGGAAAGACTGGCAAAATATTTATTTGACAAATATAAACCATAAGAAAATAAATGACACAACACTAATACTAAGGTGTTTTAAAAGAAATTACAGGGGCACCTGGGTGCCTCAGCTGGTTAAGTATCTGCCTTCAGCTCAGGTCATGATCTCAGCATCCTGGGATGGAGATCCACTGTCTAGGGCTCCCTGCTCAGTGGGGAGCCTGCTTCTCCCTCCTCCCCTTCTCCCACCCCGCTTGTGTGCCTGCGCTTGCTCTCTCTCTTTTCTGTGCACACATATGCACGCTCTCAAATAGGATTTTAGATTTGAAAGAGAGTGCATGCACATGGAGAGAGAGAGAGAGAGAGAGAGCGAGCACACAAGCAGGGGGAGAAGCAGGCTCCCCACTAAGCAGGGAGCCCAATGCAGGGCTCAATCCCAGGACCCTGGGATCATGACCTGAGCCGAAGGCAGATGCTTAACTGACTGAGCCACCCAGGTACCCCTAAATAAAATCTTTAAAAAAATAAAAATAAATTATAAACATCAACATGGCCAACCTCCAGTCAGCTCAGGATCATGAGAAGTGATTTCCCAAGAAAAAATAAGTTTTAGGAATATAAAATGGCCAGAAAAGAAATAAGATGAACAAGAATTCAACCCCTCTTCTGCCTAGTATCTAAGTGTATCTTGCTTTTCCATTGATGCATTTCAAAAAATTGCATCGCTAAGGTACAGTTGTGTCATTTTCAACCAAATATGCATTCACCCTATACAAAGAAAAAGACAATGCAGAGACTTATCTATTTATTATATCCTGGTATAAGTTCAGGGCATTTGTATGACAGAAGTGTCTCACTGACAATATTTAAAATGACTTATGCTAGTACAGAAATATAAGGCTATAAAATAAATATAATTAGTTCAAAACACCCATTATAAAATAAAGATATGAAAATAAGATAAACCAAAATTAATTTCCCATTTGCAAATTAAAGAATGGGAAACAACTATTAGAAAGCTAAAAATGGGCATAAAATACTTAGTTTGCAAGTGGTATTTTATCTTAAAAATTAAACCAACATCATACTTTAGCAACATTTGATACCATTAATTACTTCTTGGTCACTTTTGCCCTTCATCTGTCACATCCATATCTTAAAAGTGAAGTTCCTCAAAGCTCAGTCCTTGCTCCCATTCTTTTCTCTATGTTTATCTTGACTCCATGGGTGTCTTAGAGATTTTGTTCTGAATAAGGTATTTAGATATCAGTTATAGAAGGACAATTTCCAAATCTCTGTCTCCAGCCCTGACTTGCCCCTTAAATTCCAAACTCCTATATCTGACTGCTTCCGCAACATCTGTACTCGAGTGGCCAATAGTTTTTTCAAACATGACATGTCACAGACTGGTTTTCCGTTCTTACCCTACAAGGTTGTTCCTCCCATATTCTTTTCTATCTCAATAAAGAACATCCTTCACTTTCTCAGTCCAATTATTTGGGTTCCTCTATTTCTTTCCTGTATCATAGAAAATACCTCAACATGTCATACCAGCCCTAACTTCATAATTTATCTCAAAACTGAGCGCTTCTCACCAATAACATCACTAACATCCTGGTATAAATTATGCCACCTCCATCTTTACTCATATATGTTTAATAATGCATAGAGCAGATAATATGATTTTTCTAGAATAATTTAGGCCACATTCCTACTTTGTTCCAAATCTGCCTGTGGCATCGTGTGTCAGCGAGAATAAATGCCAAAGTGCCTTTCATGGCACAGAAAGACTGTTTTTTGTCTGTCCTCCATCTCCTTCTCTGACCCTCTCTTCTACCACTAGTTCATTCCACTTCTGCCTCACTGACCTTCTTATTGTTTCTGAAAAAGATCTCCTATTGTCCTTTGACACTGCTTAGGATACTCTTTCTTCCAGATGTCCCCATTGACTCACTACTACATTTGGTTCTGGTTCATATCTCTCTTAAACTCAGATGTCACCTTATCAGAGAGGCCTTTCCTATTTCCCTAAATAAAACAGCAGTTCCTGCTACCTCAACCCTATGATTCCCTACTTCCATTACCCTGATTAATTTTACTTGATAGTAGTTGTCACCATCTGCAATACATTATTTGTCTATAATAGTTAAACTTCTTTCAGAATATAAGTTCCTTAAATGTAAGCACTCTATTTGTGTTTTGATCATTGATGTATCTTCAGCATATAGAATATGTATCTATATGTAATAAGTACTTCTAAATGTGTTGAATCAATGAATGAATGGTGACTTTTTGAAAGCAATTGAATTAAAGCCAGAATTTAGAACAAAGGAGATAAGCTATTATTCAACATTGTATCAAGAGTCCTAGTAACTTATATGTATTGTGAAATTAAAATGTAGTATAAATATCAGGTGCTATGATTTTGAGTTCTCATTGTGTGCAGATTTTTTTTGTCTACTGAAAAAATACAAAACCACACACTAAAACATTATTTGAAATAATTAATAAGCTAAAAAATACAGACGTGTTACATATTGGATTAATGGCCTTAAAATTTTATCATCCCTATATCCACACATTTTGCCATGTAGTTTTGCAGTTCTTATAACTAGAAAGATTAACTTTGGTTTTAATTATGTGACTTTCCACCAGTGGAATGTTATCAGACCTGACTCAAGCAGGGGCTTAAAAAACATTTGTAATGGGACACCTGGGTGGCTCAGTCAGCTCAGCCTTCAGCTCAGGTCATGATTCCAGGGTCCTGGGATTGAGTCCCGCATCGGGCTCCCTGCTCAGCAGGGAGTCTGCTGCTCTCCCTGTTTGTGCTCTCTCTCTCTGACAAATAAATAAAATCTTATAAAAAAAAAAGCATTTGTAATATTGGGCTTGTTCTCCTGCATCCACCTCTGCCATATCCATGAGAAGAAACATGTCAGTTCTAGCTTGTTTGTGGCAAGCTGAGAATGAGAGAAACCTACAGCTGAGGCATCCCCAGCCAAGCGGATTCTAGATCAGCTGACTGCCCACCAGCCTCAGATATGTGAGTGAGCCTAGACAAGACCAACATATTATAATGGTGATAGTAAACCTAAGCTTGGTATAATCTCAATTTATTATTATATATATTATATATATAATATATACTTATTATAAGATATATTATTATGTATCTCAATTAATGCTGCATTCTACATGAGCAATAACAATACTAAAATGGAATGGAATAAAACTCTTACAAAAGCAATGTGAATAATGAATTGCCTCAAAATAATTCAAAAATATTTAATATGTTTGTGTAGAATGTAACAAAATTTGTAAAAGACATAAGGATGAATAAAAACTTGTTCATGGCTAGAGAAGGTCAATAATATAATAACTTCAATTCTTCTCTCGTTAATGTACCTACCCAAAACCAAAATTCCTATCACAGCTTCAAATTATTATTCAAGAAAACATATTCTAAAATGAATATTAGAAATATATATACAAAATAAAGCAAGTCAATTTGGGAAGAGTCCGATTCAAGGAAAGTCATCAGAATATATTTGCACAGGACTAGATAAATATGTCAATTGTATCAAATAGATAACCTAGGAATTTTTTTAGGTACATAAGGACCTTATTCTATGGTAATGACTATTTTCAGATAAGTGAGGAATGAAGAGATAATACAAACAACAGTGCTGAGACAATTTTGGGAAATTAGATATCTTAGAACATTCATAAAAATAAGTGCTATTAAAATTATCTAAAGTATTACTATAAAATATAAGATAATATGTCTATGATTTCAAGTAAAACTTTTTAAATGAGATATAGACAGGACAGTATGGACATCAAATGTACAAAGACAAATGTGTCTGTAATTTATACTTCTTCTTCTTATTATTTTTTTTTAATAAATAGGCTCCACACCCAGCATGGAGCCCAACATGGGTCCTGGACTCAGGACCCTGAGATCAAGACCTGAGTTGCTTAGTGGCCTCTCCCCACCCAGGCATCCCTGTAATTCATGCTTCTTAATTAAATATTTATGAAAAGCAAAAATATTATAACCAAATTTCACAAGTGACTGACCCATGACACTATATGCAATATATACAACAAAGGACTAATATTCACAATAAGAACTCCAAGAAATTTATACAAAAAAGTCAAATAATTCAATACAAATTTTTGCAATTATATAAAAATCAATGGCAGAAGTAGAAATGTGAGGGGTCAATAAAGGCCAAAATATTTTTACTCTCACCAGTAAAAATAGAAAAACAAAATAAAACAATTTAATAGCATTCTTTAATCATCTTCCTGAGAAGACAAAAATGAAGCTATTTCACATTAATCTTTTCTCTAGGCATCCTTAGGGAAAAAAAAAGTTGTAGTTGAGAAACAAAAGTTTGGCTCTTATGATGAACAATAACAACCTTTCTGATAACAACATTTTCTGATACTCAAAAATGTGAAGAGAATGATCTATATGATTTCTATGGTTTCTTCTAAGAGAAAATTCAAAACCATCTTCAGGGAAAATAAAATATATGTTGTAGCAAAGTAAAAGAATAACTATAACATGTAAAAAGTACAGAAATGAAAATTCTTATTCTGTTAATTATGAAAAGATAAATCACTCAATAAATAAAAAATAAGCAAAACATAAGATATCTCAATATCATTATTTTGTACTATAAAATTAGTTCACATTTCATTTAAAAATGATGAGAACCATATTAACTACATAAAAAATATTTAGAAATGAAATATTCTGTTATCACAGAAGGAGATGATCTATTTTCTCCAGCTAGAGAATATTTTGTTTTTGTGAGATAGACAGCAAATGAAAGTATATTTCTTAAAGCTCAGATCAGTGATAATGCAAGTCATATTGAGCATCTTAAAAACTGTTTCAAAAATTATTTGAAGCCTCAGTGCTATTTAGAGATGCTATTACTATTACCTTAAAAATTGTTTTTCAGCTTTTATGATAAGTCAAAAGAAATTGGCTAGTCTTTTAGAATCATAGTCTTAAGTACTCTAAAAAACAAGATACCAAAAGTGTTCTTTCCGGAGGATATTCACTTACCCAGAACTGTTATTATTCCAAAGTAAAAATAATTGTTCCTGAAATAAAACAAAAATACATGAAAAAAATCTAATAATAAAAAGACTGGCAAAATATGTGTTTGGCAATTACAAACTATAAGAAAATAAGTGATGCAACACTGATCACGTATTTTTAAGGAAATTATAGGTATAAACATCAACATGGACAATTTGAAAACCTATTCTCTTGAGTTAATATAAAATAGTGTAAATCATGCATTCAACATGAAGGTAATTAAATGTTCTAAAAGAAATTGCTAGAAATATATATATATGTATATATATAAATGAAGGAAAATTCAACAGTGATCAGTAGGTAAAATACAGTCAAATTTATGTTTTTAAATAAGTTTATAGTTGTTGAGTGTCTTCATTATTATTAAATAAGAAAACTTTACATGAATGAACACAGAATTCGATACAAAAAGGCTGATAAAATAATACAAGGAGGAAAGGAAAGGAAAGGGAAAGGAAAAGGAAAAATGAATTTAAATATAAAAAAGGTGGAAAAACTGAATGATAGCTTATATGTATATGATCCACTGGGCTATATATAGTCATCCAGTTTTTCCAAATAGTTGTTATTCATTTACACTCCCACTAACAGTGTATATGAGTTCAAGTTGCTTCACAGCCTCAATAACACCTGTATGATTTGCTTTTTTGGTTGTTGTTTTTAAGTTTAGCAATTCAGTTAATGTGTAATGGTGCAACATGGTGATTTTTAAGTTGCATTGCCCTGGAATCTGAAATTGGGCAACTTTTCTAAAATTTGGTCATCTGAATCTCTTCTGTTTCTGTCATATATTTTGCACATTTTTCTTTTTTTTTAATTGTGGAAGAAAAATTTAACGTGATAGCTACCCTATTATGACATTTTAAAATATGACACTTTATGTGGAAAATCCAAAAGATTCCACCCCCAAATTACTAGAACTCATACAGCAATTCAGTAATGTGGCAGGTTACAAAATCAATGCACAGAAATCAGTTTCTTTCTTATACACTAACAATGCAACTGTAGAAAGAGAAATTAGAGAAATGATTCCATTTACAATAGCACCAAAAACCATAAGATACCTCAGAATAAACCTAACCAAAGAGGTAAAGGATTTATACTCTAGGAACAACAGAATACTCATGAAAGAAATTGAAGACACAAAAAGACGGAAAAACATTCCATGCTCATGGATCGGAAGAATAAACATCGTTAAAATGTCTATGTTACCCAGAGCAATCTATGCCTTCAATGCCATCCCGATCAAAATTCCTATGACATTTTTCAAAGTGCTGGAACAAACAATCCTAAAATTTGTATGGAATCAGAAAAGATCCCGAATTGCCAAGGAAATGTTGAAAAAGAAAAACAAAGCTGGGGGCATCACGTTGCCTGATTTCAAGCTATATTACAAAGCAGTGATCACCAAGACAGCATGGTACCGGCACAAAAACAGACATATAGACCAATGGAACAGAATAGAGATCCCAGATATGGACCCTCAACTCTATGGTCAACTAATCTTCGACAAAGCAGGAAAAAATATGCAATGGAAAAAAATTTCTTCAATAAACGGTTCTGGGAAAACTGGACAGCTATATACAGAAGAATGAAACTCAACCATTCCCTAACAGCATACACAAAGATAAACTCAAAATGGATGAAAGACCTCAATGTGAGACAGGAATCCATCAAAATCCTAGAGAAGAACATAGGCAGTGACCTCTTTGACATTGGCCACAGCAACTTCTTTCAAGATACATCTCCAAAGGCTAGTGAAACAAAAGCAAAAATGAACTTTTGGGACTTTGTCAAGTTAAAAAGCTTCTGCACAACAAAGGAAACCGTCAACAAAACTAAGAGGAAACCCACAGAATGGGAGAAGATATTTGCAAATGACACTACAGATAAAGGGCTGGTATCCAAGATCTACAAAGAATTTCTCAAATTCAACACCCAAAAACAAACAATCAAGTCAAAAAATGGGCAGAAGACATGAACAGACACTTCTCCAAAGAAGACATACAAATGGCTAACAGGCACATGAAAAAATGTTCATCATCACTAGCCATCAGGGAAATTCAAATCAAAACCACATTGAGATACCACGTTACACCAGTTAGAATAGCAAAAATTGACATGGCAAGAAACAACAAATGTTGGAGAAGTTGTGGAGAAAGGGGAACCTTCTTACACTGTTGGTAGGAATGCAAGTTGGTACAGCCACTTTGGGAAAGAGTGTGGAGGTTCCTCAAAAAATTAAAAATAGAGCTATCCTATGACCCAGCAATTGCACTCCTGGGTATTTACCCCAAAGACACAGATGTAGTGAAAAGAAGGGCCATATGCACCCCAATGTTCATAGCAGCAATGTCCACAATAGCCAAACTGTGGAAAGAGCCGAGATGCCATTCAACAGATGAAGGGTAAAGAAGATGTGATCCATATATACAATGGACCACATCAGAAAGGTTGAATACCCAACTTTTATATCTACATGGATGGAACTGGAGGAGATCATGCTAAGTGAAATAGTCAAGTAGAGAAACTCAATTATCATATGGTTTCACTTATTTGTGGAACATAAGGAATAGCACAGGGGATGTTAGGAGAAGGAAGGGAAAAATGAAGGGGGGGAAATCGGAGGGGGAGACGAACCATGAGAGACTATGGACTCTGAGAAACAAACTGAGGGTTCTAAAGGGGAGGGGGATGGGGGGATGGGTTAGTCCAGGGATGGGTATTAAGGAAGACACGTATTGCATGGAGCACTGGGTGTTATATGAAAATAATGGATCGTGGATCACTACATCAAAAACTAATGATGTAGGGCGCCTGGGTGGCTCAGTCGTTAAGCGTCTGCCTTCGGCTCAGGTCGTGATCCCAGGGTCCTGGGATCGAGTCCCACATCGGGCTCCCTGCTCCGCGGGAAGCCTGCTTCTCCCTCTCCCACTACCCCTGCTTGTGTTCCTGCTCTCGCTCTCTCTTTCTGTCAAATAAATAAAATCTTAAAAAAAAAAAAAAACTAATGATGTATTGTATGGTGACTAACAAAACATAATAAAATAAAATTAAAAATAAAATTAAAAAAATAAAATGTGCAGCACAGTATTGTTAACCATAGGTACAACTCTTTACAGCAGATCTCTAGAATTTATTCATCTCGCATAACTAAAACTTTATACCTGTTAATGGCAACTGTCCATTTTCCCTTCCCTCCAGCCCCATATGTTTTCCTATTGGGTTGTCTTGTTTATTCTCATTTATTTTGCAGGAATAGATAGATAGACAGATGATAGATAATAGATACATAGATAGATAGATAAACAGATAGTAGAGTCTTTTCTCTCATATCTCTTGCAAATATTTTCCCCAATATGAATATTTTATCCTCATTCTCCTAAGATTTTTTTCTGATTATCAGAAATTCTTAATTTTAATGTAGTCCAAATTATTTTTTTCTTTCATAGTTAGTGTCTTTGTGTCCTGTTTAATAAATCCATGCCTGCCCAAATAGGTTTTCATCTAAAGCCCTTATTGTTTATTCTTGTTTCTTTTTCAGATCTATAATCCATTTGGAATTAATTTTTGTGTAGAATATGAGATGTGGCTTAAAATTTAGGTATTTTTTTTCAGTATAGATACCCAATTGAACCAGCACCATTTATTGAAAACATCATCATTTCCCCACTTCAAGACAGAATCCCTTTAGCCATAAATCATATCTGTGGGAGCATGTTTCTGGAATTTCTGTTCTATTCATTGGTCTGTTTATTTTTGTTATTGCATCAGTATTATAATCACTTATTTTATTTTAGCTATATAAGAATTCTTGACATTTGTCACTGTACATTCACCCAATGTTTTATGAGAAACATTATTCGTATGCAGCTTGATAAATTGTCTCAAAATGAATTCCAACTGGCAACCAGCAATAAATAAAGGAAAACAGGAGTACCCAGACCCAGTACTCAGAAGTTTCCTCAGGCATGCTTCTAGTCAGGATTCTGGCTAAAGGTTCACAATATACTGACACCTAGCACTGGTGTAAAATCGTATAGGATATACTCTTTATCTCTGTTTTTTTTTATTCAGTACCTTGTGAGATTTATTTTATATGAAGTGACATTTAGTTTGTTCTCATTACCATATTTTATTGCATTGAATGTTTGTGCCACAATGTTTGTATTCATTCTACTTTAGATGGAAATTAGAGTTGTTTCTAGGCTGGGCTATAGTTAATAGATGTATTAGTTTTCTATTACTGCCATAACAGAGTAACAGAAACTTAGTGGATCTCACAGTTCTGGAAATTTTTGGTCCAGGTGGGCTCCTTTGGTTCCCTGTTCCAGGTCTCACAAAACTAACTTTAAGATGTCAACTGGCCTGAGCTCTTTCAGGAGGTGCTAGAGAAGAATCTGCCTCCAGGATCATTTGGTTTGTTGGTAGTATGAAGTTCATTTGGTTGTCATTCGGTTCCCTTTTCCTTGCAGGCTGTCAGTAGGAGCCTCTCAGCTTCTTAAGACCACTTGCATTCCTTGTCATGTTCCCACCTCCAGCTTCAAACCCTCCAAGATCAGATCAAGTCCTTCTTACTCATCTCTTCTCGAGCTGGAGAAAATTCTCTGCTTTCAGGGCTCATGGGATTAGATTGGGCTCACCTGAATAATCTAAATTGATCTCTCTATTTTAAGGTCTTTAATTTTAATCATATCTGCAAAGCCTCATTTGCCATGTAACATAACATAATTTCAGCTTCTTAGGATAAGATGTGGGTGACATCTTGTGGGGGAGGGGTGGTATTATTCTGCCTTCCATAGTGCTGCTTCTAGTAGGATTTTTGCAGATAGTTTTGTGAATACATATTTGCATTTTATTAGCATCTACTTGGGATAATATGTTTTTGCCCTAGAGTGTCAAATTTAGTAGATACTGCTAGTTTTCCAGAAAAGCCCTCAATTTTGTTTTCATCTTCAAGTTTACTTTATTACTAATTGTCTATCTACAGATGATATATTTTTGCTTATTTTTCTTAAATAAGATGCACGTTTAGTCAATATCTAGCAATCTACAAGATCTCCTGTTCTAGATTCTCATTAACACTAGATGTGTTATGACTATTCCATCTAGCCATTATAGTATTGTACAATATTTCACATTGTGGTTTCAATATGGATTTTAATGATAATTAAAAGATTGATAAGGTTTCCTTGTTTCTTACCTTTGGATATCCTTTGTGTGTGTGTGTGTGTGTGTGTGTGTGTGTGTAGTCTCTGTTTAGGTCTCTTGCTCATTTTTTGTTGTCTTCCTTCTATTTCATTGACTTGGAAGAGTTATTTATGTATTCTTTATATTGATACTTTGTTGAATATACATACTGGAAGTATGTTTCCACTCAATAACTTCCTTTTGCACTTAATGATATCTTTTAATGAATAATATTTTATTTTAAAATAATATATTACTTTATTGTATTATGGCTTATCATGTTTTTATTCATGAAACTTCTGATAAGGTGTATGTTCACGAAACAACTCCTCTATATTTTATTCTAATATTTTTATTATTCTACCTTTCTTAGAGATAAATGAATTTGAAGATGATATGTAAATGGCATAAGATACAGATCAATACTCACTTTCTCTCCCATAAATATCCAATTGACCCAGCATAATTTCTTTTGAAGAATATCTTTACTCTAGTTATTACAGCATTTACTTATGTCAATTGTCAAGCAACTGTACATGTGTGGGACTTTCCAAATACCTTTATCTGTCCATTGTTAAGTTTGTCAATTAGTATACCAAATCTACACAGTCAAGTTTACTATAGCTTTTTGGTGAACCCTAGTATGTATTGGTTTAAGCCCTCAATTTTGTTTTCCTCTTCAAGTTTACTTCATTACTAATTGTCTATCTACAGATGATTTTTTTGCTTATTTTTCTTAAATAAGATGCATGTTTAGTCAATATCCTCCCCTCTAAACATTACTTTATCTGTCTCTTAAAAATGCAATAGATATAATCAATAGAAATTAAAGAAGTAAAGCTGCTTTTATTTCCAGATTAATTAGAATGTATACACAGAAATTGTAAAAAAAAACTTCAAAAAGTCTTCTAAGACTAATAAATGAGTTTAATAACAGAAACTATAAGATGAATATATATACATATATATGTGTATATATATGTGATTTGAAATAATCTATATTGTTAAAGTATAATTCTGCCTACATTAATCTATAGATTCAGTGAGAGCCCATATGAAATTACAAACACAATTGCCAACTGATTCTAAAATATATGTATTGAAATACAAAGCACTTAAAAAAACTAGAATAATATATTTCAAAAAGAAGACAAAGGTTAAAAATTGAATCTCCTATAGTTAAAACCTTCTAAGAAGCTACTATGTTCAAAAGAATAAAGTTAGTGCCAGGATAAGCATTTATATCAAGGGATTTTCAAAAACAGTACCAATGCAAATCAAAAAGAAAAAAAAAATATCTACAACAAATAGCACTAGAAAAATGGATCTCTACATAGGAAAAAATACATCAACACCTCTCTCATACTATATATGACAATAATTTAAGGTAGATCATACACCTAAACATAAAACTAAAATTATAAAGTACTACAAGAAGACATAGGAGACCATCTCTGTGATACTTCTTAAATAACTCATGGAAAGTACTAACCATAAAAAAATTGTTAAATTGGACTTTATTAAATTTAAAATCTTCTTGTCATCAAAAACCAGTTAAGAAAATTTATCTATAAACCAAAGATGGAGGAGTATGTTTGCAACACATATACTTTCCCTTTCTAGAATCTGTTCTATTCAAATTCTCCCTAAATTTCCATGCTAGTGAGTAAAATTTAGATTTCAAATCCTTATTGAATTTCTCTGCTACCTTTCAACAACAAAAAGTGAACCATTAAGTAGCCAAAGTTTGAGTGGGCTACAGACTGCAGATCTTAGTAGTTTTGTAAACAGGGAAAAAATTAAAATTTTACCCTTTCTTTTCTCCCTTCCCCATCAAAATCTCTGAGGAGATAAGTTTTAAAACTTTCTATCTCCGTTCACAAAAATTAGACTTCTGACCACAAAAGATAGAAATAACCTACATCAGTCTTTGTTTTCACTAACATTTTCCCCATCACATATATTTTCAAAATTAGTCTAGTAAATATATAAAATGAAGTAAGATACTTTAAATTAAAAATAATCTGATATAATTTTTTATTATTAAACTAACAAAAATGAAAATCATATGAATACTCTTTTGATGAGTGAGTGGTAACTTCCTCAATTATTGCTGTGGGAATAAAAATTGTACGAAGTGTCAACATTGCAATACACACCTATATAACACAAAAATATAACTTTTCATAGAGTTTGTCTCATTAAGCCCACTATATGAATAATTAGTCCCAGAAAATGGAGGTTCTCTCCAAAATTATGTACAGAAGTGTTTCTTTATTGTTATTGCTATTATTATTATTATTATTATTATTATTATTTTTATTTAGAGAAACTAGAAGTTTGGAGAAAACACAAATGCCCAGCAATAAAGTAAAAATAATAATAACTGGTATTTATTGAGCATAAACTACATGGCAGTCACTCACTAAGCATTTTAATAGAATTAACTCATTGTATATTTATACAAATAAGGGAGGAGAGTGAGGCTAGGGTCTTATATTTCTAGGCTCCTTTGTTTTGGAGTTCCCATAGGCTGACTACATCTCAAGACTAAGGTTTCAGCTCCTGACAGGTTCTTGTCCCTATGAAGTCCACTTGGTCCCTGGCTCTAGCAATCAGTAACTACTCTTGCTGTTTCAGGTTTAAGGCTCTTGTATGGTTTCTTTATGTTGCCCAGACCATGAGTGGAAGAAATATTTAAAGTAAAAAAAAAAAAAAAAGGGGGGGTGGATGGGTGCAGACTAGTGATACTTATATATTCTACAAATATTTACTAGAACCTAATACTTGACACCAATTTATCAAGACATCAACATACAGTAGTGAATCAAGTGGACAGAGTCTTACAGAGATTAAAATGTAGACATACAGTAAAGAAAATAAATAATATATCAAGTGCTGAAAAACAAGCAATATTAAAGCAAGAAAACATAGGGATACCTAGGTGGCTCAGTCAGTTAAGCATCTGCCTTCAGCTGAGGTAATGATGCCAGGGTCCTGGGATCAAGTCCTGCATTGGGCTCCTTGCTCAGTGGGCAACCTGCTTCTCCCTCCACTTGTGCTCTCTCTCTCTCTGACAAATAAATAAAATCTTCAAAAAATAAAGAAAGCATAGTATATAGTGATGGGGGCATAAGAGAGCTCCCATTTTAATATCAAGTAGTCAGGAAAGAACAGTGTGTTAAAAAGAATTTGAGCCAATGTGATGTAAAGTATGGGGATGAATTCTGTAACTCTCTCTTAAAGTATAATGGATATACTCTTGGAGTATAAGGGATATCGACAACTACAACCCAGGCCAGCAGCCTTCTTGGAGGGTTTAAGAAATAGCCAGGAGGCCAGTAATGGTTAAGTGAATTATGGGAGACATTCCTCATAGGGTTTTAACAATTTATATTCTTTATATTCTTTGTATATATTATGTGAAATTAAAATTAAGTTGTACATGCAAAACATTGGATGTTAGGCAATGTTTCCCCTGGTGTATTTTTGCTGCTATCTACTTAAAACCAGTCATTCACATTTCTAGGGCTTATATTTATCTTCTGTTCAGGAATGGGACCACACCATTTCCTCAGAACTTTCTATGAATATGTGAATAAGCAAAATTATTGTGTAACATCTTTCTGTATATCCAAAAAACACTCAGTCTTTAAACCTTATCAATATTTCAGTAGATCATTTCTTTTTTATCTTTGTACATTTTAAGTTTGCTAAAACTTCCCATTCCTTTTTGGAGACTTAGTTCAAAAATATATAAAAATACATTATATATATATTTATATACTTATATATACACTATTTTTTTCTTCACAATGTAAATTAATATGGCAGCTTAAAAATTAAATGAGAGTAATAGTAAATTTATGAAAACTGTAATGCTTATGTGAAATCAGTATATTCTAAGCAAGTCAGAATCCTGAATGACATGCATTTTATTTTACATTTTTGTATCTATTTTATATCATATTCTTTGGTCAATGCACATAGGCCACCAATAAATGAAATTTTCTAACAGGATTTTCTAACATCAAAAGGTATTGTTTCTTTAGTGCAGATAACAAAAAAGTATTGTTTCTCACCTGATGATCTATGTTTGCTACACTTTTTATAGAAAGTGAAATAAATGTACTAAATATTATATATCTTATAGTGATATAAGAAAATAATGTATAACTTCTTTAAAATAATATTCCAGGAAAATAAAAAATCTTCTATTAAATTTTAGATTTTTTTACTTTTTCAGGGATAACATATATTTTAGGCTTAATTTTTTGAAGCTATTTTTAATTGTATTTATTCTGGAACAACATTTATTCTATAATTAATATTTATAAATTCTCATTTGATACCCACCTCTGATAAAGCTTTGGATGGTATGTATAGAATGTGGGTTTTTTCACCATAAATTTTAAGGTTAAGTGTAGAATTCAGACACAGTAAGCTTTTACCCAATTTTCCAACCTAAGTAAATCTTTTAAAACTCAGTGAAGACCCAAATAGAGCTATTTGTCCTCTCAAAAACTAATTTGAGCTAGCATTTTCAGCTCTGCTTAGCACAGAGATTTGATAGCTAAAGACATATTTTATAGCAGGTTTCAAACTAGAAAGGCGTGACTGCTCTTGGTGAGATTGATGAAAAGTCATTCCTGTTTAGTATTCTTGATAGATAAAAATAAGTATTCCTATAGAGATAAGTGCCATACTCTATAGTAGATGACTGAATATATCAGTTGCAGTAATAGTATGGTTTTGATGTATATTTTCATTCTTTCTGAAGGCAGTAAGACCATATATTTTAGTGCCTATCCAGAGGCTAAACTAATTGATAAAGTCTAATTCTTTTTTTTTTCTTCTTCTTCTTTTTTTTTTTTTTAGAGATTAGGTTTCATATATTTTGGGAAACCCTGGGGAACTATTTTTCATGTATAATCTAAGAAGTTGTTTTGAATGACAGTATTTTGAATTAATAATATATAACTTCTGCTAAAATATACCATTTATCAAAAAATATGTACTTTATAATAACATCAGAGTAAACAATAATGCAAAGCAAAATATTATTTTTTGAAATGAAATGCATAAATATGATTGAAGTAAATACTGAAAAATATATGACTTTCCTAGATAGGTCTTACCATTTATATTTTATAAGTGAAACTAGAATAGATAATTTTAATATTCATATTAGATTAAATCAACATTTAATAAGCTGGCATGTGCCATTCACTGAACATTTAAGAAATATAATGTTTCGTGCTTATACAAATGCACACAATATATAACATGTTACAAGTCCTGTCAAATTCTTATTTAAGTAATTAAATGGTGTGTGGTATTATTCTTGATAATCGACATTTCTGAGTATGCTTTGTAGTAGTAATCAGCAAAAATAATAATATGTTACTGCTTATACATCAGAAACTGGTTGAACTCATTCAACCAGTAATTATTAAGTATTATTTTTTAACATTTCAATAGTTATTAGGGATAATTTGAAAAGTTATAAATGAATATTTATAAAATACAATATGGCCAATCCTTGTTTTTATGGAACTTATATGGAAGAGACAAATAGGGAATGAAGCAATTATGTCATTATAATTATATAAGTATTAACAGAGTATAACAGTTTTTAACAGAAACCTTAACAGATTCGGGGATAAGGAGGTATCTTTTCTTAGGAAGGAACATTAAAGTTGAGGTATAAATTAGCTCCCTGAAGAGGGAATGGGAAATGACAAGAGAAATGCTGGGGCTCCAGATATAATTTTGTGCACTCAATTGGTTTAAGAACTTAAAATTATGAGTACTACTCTCAACCAAGCTATCTCCACATTTAATTGAAAGCAAATGAATCACAAAATAGTTACATAAGAAAGTGATGATTAATAACCATTGACAAGATCAGGATTGCCTGGAAAAAGAAAACACTTGCATAACTGGTACACTTTAAAAAGATACTTGAGAGGCATCCAGCTAGCTCAGTTGGGAGAGCATGTGACTCTTGATCTGGGGGTCATGAGTGTGAGCCCCACGTTGGATGTAGAGATTACTTAAATAAATAAAACTTAAAAAAATAAAAGATTACTTGATTTGATCAATTGAATATTTCATTAATACAGCAAATATGTATTGGCCACCCACTATGTGACAGGCACCTCATCCTTATCTTTCTTCAACCTTATATTCCAAAGGAAGGGAACAGTTAATAAATTACAAATGTAATATACTAAGTGCATATATACATATAATTTTAATATATTAATATTAATATAATAAATAAAGAGAAGGGTATGGAGGATCAACAATAGTAAGAAAGCAGATTTGTGCAGTTTATACAGGGTAGTAAGTCGCTGAGAATACAACAACTTTGAAAGGACTTAAAGAAAATTGGTCTGCATCTAACAGGAAAGAAGAATATGCCAGGTGAAGGAAAAATCCTTTGCAAAAGCCTAAGGCAGACATGTGCTTGGTGTGTTCATGGACTAGCAAAGCAGACAGTGTGGCTAGAGGAAAATGAGGGAAGCGAGAATGGAAATGAAGTCAGAGAGATGCCAGGGGGCCAGGAAATTCAAAGGAATTAACAAGGCATTTTACAGACTTTGCTTTTAGACTGAGTGAAATGGGAGCCATTTAAGAATTTTAATAAGAGGGCGCCTGGGTGGCTCAGTTGGTTAAGTGACTGCCTTCGGCTCAGGTCATGATCCTGGAGTCCCGGGATCGAGTCCCGCATCGGGCTCCCTGCTCAGCAGGGAGTCTGCTTCTCCCTCTGACCCTCCCCCATCTCAGGCTCTATCTCATTCTCTCTCTCTCAAATAAATAAATAAAAAAGAATCTTAAAAAAAAGAATTTTAATAAGAAAATTATCATAGCCTGGGGCACCTGGGTGGTTCAGTCATTAAGTGTCTGCCTTTGGCTCAGATCATGATCCCAGGATTCTGGGATCAAGCCCCGCATTCCAGCTCTCTGCTCAGCAAGAAGCCTGCTTCTCCCTCTCCCACTCCCCCTGCTTGTGTTCCTTCTTTCACTGTGTCTCTCTCGTCAAATAAATAAATAAAATCTTTAAAAAAAATTATCATAGCCTGAAATATGTCTTTAAAGTATTTCTGTAGCTGGAGTGAAGGAGATAGACTTTCAATGGGGCAAGGATAGAATAAAGAAAACATATTGATTGGCAATTGCTATAATCTGAGTGAGAGGATGGAAACTGAGACCAGACCTACAACAGCTGAGATGGTGAGACATAGTAGGCCTCTGAATCTGGTTTGATTGTAGAGCTAGAAGGACTTCTTGCTGAAATATATATGGTATGTGAAATAAAGGAGAATTAAAGATAACTCATGAATTTTTGCCTTAGTAATTGAATGAAAGCAGTTGTTGTAAAGGGGAAGGCCATAAGTAGAGTAGGTTTGGTGTGAATATTAAGAGATCAGTTTTGAACATGCAGACCTTGAGATGTTTGTAGCTACTCAGGAGAATGATTTAAGAGTTTAGAACTGTTGTCTGAGCTAAAGGTGTAAATGATATAAATGTGGGATTTTAATCAAAATATAGATGTTGTTTCAAGCTATAAGACTGGCAGCATCCCAAAGAGAAGACACCATGCCAAAGAAAGGTATTGAGTACTGAGCATCCCAATGGTCATATCTGGGAGGAGGAACAAGAAAAGGAATGATATGTAATGATACAAAGACACGATGAAGGGGCGCCTGGAGGGCTCAGTTGGTTAAGCACCTGCCTTTGGCTCAGGTCATGATCCTAGGGTCCTGGGAAGGACCCCTGCATCAGGCTCCCTGCTCAGCGGGGAGCTCACTTCTCCCTCACCCTCTGCCTGCCGTTCTGCCTCTCTGTCTGTCAAATAAATAAATAAAATCTTTAAAATAAAAAAAATTAAAAGACATGATAAAAACCAAGAGAGTTGCAATTATTAGTAGTAACCAGATCTAGGGTATGATCATAAGAATGGGTAGCTAAGATTATCAGAGGAGAAGAGTTCAAGGACTTGAGCCAGGATGTTAAAAATATCAGTCCCATAATTATTAGAATTTTGAAACATTGAAATGTGCTTACTGTTGGAGAAAATCATAGAGAGCCAGGAGTTAAACTTATAAAGAAATTAGGGGGAGTATGCTAAAGGATTGCTTGATAGACTATTAATGAGCAGTAATGAATAATATAATCTGATGACATGTGTTTCAAAACTGAGGGTTTAAAGGAGGAGGAAGGGAGAATGGTTTGAAATTAATAGTGAGGAACAAGAAAAATGCCTACCAATCTCTACTCCCAGAGGTTTGGGAACTCAGCGAGGGAAAAAAAAATTAGTCTCTACTTGAGAGGGCTGCTGGTGATACAGTGTCTTCAGATGAGCTACAGTTTTCTGTTGGTATGAGAATGTAAAAGGACAATTCAGAAAAGAGACTGATGATATAAGTGATTTTGCTGATGATGGACTGTGAATTCAAGAGAGTAGAGTAAGAGTGGGGAGGACATTTGGGCATGTGTACAATAAAATGTTATTTGTTGTTTAAATAAAATTCAGATTTAACTAGATGTACTTGCATCTTATCTGGTGACCCTATATATACTGCACAGAAATGCATGCACATGTGCACAAGGAGACATGTACAGGAATGTTTCTAGCATTATTAGTAATAATAATAATAATTAAAACTTGGAAATAGTCCAATATCTATCAATAGTAGAATTGAAATGATATTTAGTGGCTGCACAGAGCTCTCTGGAGTTTAGAGTATAGTAGTAAAAAATGACCTGGGAGTTTGGGCTTTCTCATGGTGAATAATAAAAACATAGAAAAGGTAGAATGAATGTAGTTATAGCAGATTCAAGATAGATAGTGGGTGAAAAAGTCAAGGTGTCAGTGGAGCCAAGGAGTTTAGGAAAGCTGTGATTTAAACAGTGAAAACCTCTCTGGCATCTGATGGCAGTAATAAAGCCTAGAGGTAGTTATGTCTTATGTCTGTGAATTCGCCCTAATATATATTAAGGGAGAAGTGAGTCTACCACCTGGTTCCTGGCCCTAATTGGAAATTTTAGATGGGTCCAGACTTCCTCAGATCCACTTGTTAAACTAAGGGCTCAGACTTCCTCTTTATCTCTAAAGAAGAAGATGGAAAGCTCAAATACAGCATGGGGACTTTAGACCTAGGTCAAAAGTTAACTCTTGACCAATGTTGAAAGGAGACTGAACTTACTGTTAAAATGTTGTTTTACTTTTGACCACTTATAACAAGTTTAAGGGCATCTGGGGAATTCTTTATTAATCCTTCATACTGGAAATAAAGTGATTTTTATGACCCCTTTCCTTTTTGCAACAGTAGGAAGAGCTTGAATCCTCATGCTTCTTCCTTTCTCTGAGTAACTAAGATTAACATAGTCTCACATAATCACATCTCCTAACTTCAGGAGAGAACTCTGTATGATTACTACCTGCAGAACTATAGAAGTATTTCTTTCAGTTAAGTAGTCCATTTAGTCTGGATGATGTTTTTAAAGTTTGGTCCCACTTAAGCAACTGAAAATTACCCAAATTATTTTATATTTAAACTTGGTTAAGAGAGGAAGTGAATCAGGTCATTCCATGCCTAGTGAAGATATTTCTTTGACTTGAGTCAATTATTGGTCATGATATGTAGTCAGAAAAACTTTAACCAACTAAAATTACCAATCTTAAGACCCAAGAATCCCCAAGAGTAATCTAAAAACATATTTATTTATATATATTTTAAGGTTATGTCATCAAGATCATCCATCATTTGCTAAACTGACATTTTTAAACAATTGTACTCTAAATATTTTCTTTCACTTAGTCTTAAAACATCATATGGCCAAAGCATTTGCTTTTTGAGGGTAAAGACTTTCTTATCGCTATAGTCATTTTAATATTATAATGATCTCTTTGAGTGTTCCAATTATATCTTTTTAGTAAACTACTTTAAATGTCATTAAAATATTATTCATTCATTTAGTCATTCCATGGTATATTCAATATTTAGCACTTTCTATATATCAAACTTTGTTTGATCTATTAGGGATAAGAGCAATATGTCTGTTCTTATGATCCTCACAATCTAGGGAGGTGAAACAGATCATAAAGCGGAAGAGGGGTTAATGAGTTCAGGAAGAAGAGTGGTGATTTGCAAGTTCATTTATTTTTTTAAGATTTTTAAAAATTTATCTGAGAAAGAGAATGAACAGGGGAGGGGGTAGCGGGAGGGGGTGTAGAGAAGGAGAAGCAGACTCCCTGCTGCGCAGGGAACTCAGTGACTGGGGGCTGGATCTTAGGACCCTGGGATCATGACCTGAGCCAAAGGCAGATGCTTAACCAGCTGAGCCACTCAGGTCCCCCTGCAAGTTCATTTAGATGGTAAATGAAAACTTAATGGAAGAGATGACATTTCAGGGGGAGAAATGGATGGAGTTCAGGCAACTAGATATTTGGAGATCTGGGAGGAAAAACCAAATGCAAAAATCCTAAAATGGAGACATTTTGATATGGATGAGGAAAGCACGGAGGTAGGTGAAGCAACATAATAAAGGAGAAGGGTAGAAAGAAATGAGGTCCGAAAGGTAAGCTATTTGGTATTGATGTAATTGATTTGATGCAATTTGCAATTTCAGTGGTTTGAGCAGAAGATGACAGGATAGGATTTACAGCATCACAGAACAGCTCTATTTAGCTGTATTCAATAAACTATAAGGGACAAGAGTAGAAACAGACATATAATAATAAAGTCTAGAGATAACAGTAGTCTGGACTACTGATAGAGCAATAGAGAGAGACAGTGGCAAATTGTAGAAGCAAAAGGATTTCCTGATGGACTGAATGGTCTAAGAGAAAGATAAATGTCAAAGATGACTCCAATATATTTTATTAGTGTGACCAAATGGAAGAGGTTGGCAATAACAGATGAAAAATGTTCTTGATGGAGCAAGTTTGAAGAAAAAATATTTGGAGTTCAGTTTTGGACATTTAAAGCTTGAGTTGTTTATTGGGCATCCAAGTGGATGTGTTAAATATAGAATCAGATTTATAATTCAAAGTTCATGGGAAAAGTCTAGGCTGAAGACAAACATTGGGGAGTTGTGACTTTGAGATGTTCTTTGAAGTCTCATGATAAACTCTTCTGGAGGGAGTATATGTAGAGGACAGCATTAGTCCAAAAAGATGTTTTGTTTACAGTAGCAAACTTTTCTGAAGTAAAATGAGAAAGTGTTTTCATTTGAAAATTAAGAGAAGTTATGTAGAAAACTTCTACAAAATTTCACTATCAAAAGAGATAAACATACATTTCTCCACCATATTTTATTTCCCAATAAAAGATAATTTGTTTTTATCTTTGCTAAAACACTGTCCTGTGTTGAATGTTACATGATTTCTTCCTAGGTAAAACTGGTCTATGAACAAGTTGTTCTATAGGGTCTTTTTAATCAATCTTAGATGGAGCCTAATACTTATCGGCTATAAATGGAATATTGAAGTATTGTGATTTTCATTGGTGTTATTTACTGTTATATAAAGGCTAATAATAAATTATTTATTATATTTTAGTGCCACTGAAAATGTATACCTTTCCAGGAAATTAATTAAAAAATTAATTACCTTTGTTAAAACTGTAGTACCCTATGCTTTCACCGAAGCAGCCTGAAAAATGTTACCTACTTCCCTCTATCTCATTTAAGCAACAGATATGTTTTAGTCATTTGTTTAAATTCATATGTTAGGGCATCTGGGTGGTTCAGTTGGTTAAGCGACTGCCTTCGGCTCAGGTCATGATCCCGGAGACCTGGGATCAAGTCCCACATCAGGCTCCCGGCTCAGCGGGGAGCCTGCTTCTCCCTCTGACCTTCTCCCCTCTCATGCTGTTTCTCTCTCTCTCTCTCAAATAAATAAATAAAATCTTTAAAAAAATAAAAAAATAAATTCATATGTAAGTAGTGTGATCCATATATACTAGAACAGTGTAAGCTTTTCCAATAAATATATATTCTATTCAATTAACACATTTTTAACGAAGTCATAGAAGATGGACTGATGCAAATGAAGTGTTGAGAACACTGTTTTTCTTTACTATTTTCAATAATACACAAATAATATTTCAAACACTTTTAATTTATTCTAAAGTGATCATAGAGCACACAGCGCATTTTCAAAGGGTTTGCTTTAAAAAAAATCTCCTTACCACATAATTTGCTCTTATACTGAAGCTGATTTACAGTATTAAATGTTAAAAGTGCCATATTTTACATCCATAGACAGATTTTGATTATATGAGGCATTCTTTTAGTGTCTACAAGATTAAACACCTCATAAAATACAAAACATAAAGTACAAATATATGATATATACATACATTCAATTCTACTTCATCAAAAATATTGTCTTCAGGGGCGCCTGGGTGGCTCAGTCGTTAAGCATCTGCCTTTGGCTCAGGTCATGATCCCAGGGTCCTGGGATCGTACCCCACATCGGACTCCCTTCTCCACAGGAAGCCTGCTTCTCCCTCTCCCACTCCCCCTGCTTGTGTTCCCGCTCTTGCTGTGTCTCTCTCTGTCACATAAATAAATAAATAAATAAATAAATAAATAAATAAATAAATAAATAAAATATTTTAAAAAAATATTGTCTTCAATTAAAAATGGTTTGTAGAAGTTGTACATATTTTTATATAAAAATTTCCAATTTATTTTTATAAGATCTATTTTGTGGAATTTGATACTTATAATGAATTCTAGATAAATAAAAACAGTATTTTAATATATGAATGCATTAGTTTTTAGGTGAATTAAAAAAAATTAAGTACTCTCTGTACTCAAGGAGAGGCGTGAACTCATGACCCTGAGATCAAGAGTCACATGCTTCACTGACTGAGCCAGCCGGGTTCCCCTAGGTTAATTTTTTGAAATGTCAAAAAATCTTCAACCACTGCTTTAGAGGCACATATATTGTATAAATTATCATGTATTCCTGATTTAGTAAAGCCATATAAAATTACAAAAAAAGAAAGACAATATAGGGCTAATTTTTGAGGAACTTGTGGTCTAAAACAAATCAACAACATTGCAGGTACACCACTTCTCCCCCATACCCTCCTCATTTATGGGTGCAGGCAAGTGAAATCCCTCTCTCTACAGGGCAACTGGGGCTTGCTTTGATTGGGTGATTATTGGTGGAGATACAGATTGCTTGAATGCAATACACATTTTTGTTACTTTTTAACAGCAGTTGATGAGAAGTTTAGGATGGAGGGCTAAATTTGTTTTCTCATTTGAAACACTAGCAAAGTCAAAATAGTGGTTTAAAAAAAACAAGTATAATAAGTTGAAGAAAAGGATATTCTTCAAGAAACATAATTTAATACATTGCAAGGGGCAGCATGTAAAAAGGGTGAAAACCAATAATAGAAGCCAAGGGAGAAGGCTGGAGCCTGGACAGGTGAGGGGTCCTGTCTGCCCCATGAAAACCAGCAGCATTTGTTGTCTCCAAAGAGCAGGTAAGACTGCGGGAGGAAAAAGGAAGCCAGAAAAGGGAGATAATAAATGTTTTTCTTAAAATGCCTCAGGTCCTTTTTTTCATATCTGTGCAGAAAGCCCAATATTTTACATGGGGGAAAAAGTCTTCAGTACTTTTCTTTTTAAAAAGAAACAATCAAATTCTAGGAGAAAACTCAGTATGCCAAAATAGATTTTGAAGTGAGAGTAAATATCTTGGTTTTGACTCTATTCAGCTCTCCACTTACTCACTTGCCTAAAAAGTAAGCGCACTAATGTCTAAGCGTATACTCATTTAACCCCTCTGGAATTTCATGGTCTATGATGTGAGTTGAGTATACAACTTCATTTTTTCCCAAAAATTATCTAAATTTCCAAGGGCTATCTAAATGAATACTGCTTTGTGATATTTTCCTTAGTAGATATACTAAGGACAGAATATATATACAATTTTTAGGTTATCCATTTTTATAGAAGTGCCATACATTAAAAAATAAAAAAAATGTTTTGAAATAGTGTTTTACAATCTATTTTTCTATATTATCTACTAAAGAGACTTTTAGATTTTTTTTTTCCTAATCACCATCCCTAACCATGTTTGTGTTGTCCAGTAGAGTTGAGCTTAGGAGGGTCAAACTATTTTAATACATAATATTAATACTAATACAAACTATTTAATATCTAGGAAGTTTTCAGTCCCAAGAACCAATATTCATCCCCTTAGGGATGCTCATTGGTAATGCATGATTTAAATCGAATTAGTGTAAGACAATTTGAAGCCTTAAATGTGCAAATGAATGAGGCAGAAAATATAATACAAAATACTTTCCAAATGTATTTGAATACAAATTCTGGTTTTCTCAGATTTCAAGGAAATAATGTTACAATACAGAAAATTTTGGAAGCAGAGAACCTATAGACCTTGAAGACCTGTGAAATTCAGTTCTTTGATACTTTGTTCATATGTGTACTCAGGTCATGTGGTTTGGCATTAAATCACTGACCTAGAATTGTGCTTGATTTGTTTTCCTCTACCTTTTCCCTACCTGTAGGGAGAAGGTAATTGAAGTTTGAGAAAAATCTATAAATGATGAACATTGACTGAAAGAGATTAGCCAAGTATGTTTTTTTCAGTCATCTTATTTGAAAGATTTTCTTTCTCTGAGAGATTTGTTTTATTTTACTTGAAATGTAGTGAAACTTCTCTAAATAAATCTAGCTTTTCTAGCAAAGTATTTTTTTAGCAAAGTATTTTTAATAAAAACTCTCAAATGATCAAAATTCAGAGAAAGTGAAATATTATTCTAAATCTAAATATCAGTAATTAAATCAAATATTTAATATTTCTCCTTAACCAAAACTGGTTCTGAGTATTCTCAAACTATATTTTTTAAACTCAGTTGGGAAACCCTTTTAATAGAATGAGATATGATTACCATATTACTATCATGGCCTCTATTTTGCAAAATGTCATTTACAAATCATTGTGCGTATAAAGAAAAAATCTAATTCAATTTTTTAGTAAAATAAGTTACATCAATGAAATGGAAAACAACCCCAGATAATTGCAAAGATCAGAAATATATGTAATATCTATATGAAATGTTTTGATAAAGAGTGATAGTTGCTTTTCACTTTCTTTGATAATTTTTTTCTTATTTTTAAAATTTAAATTTACTCATGATGATCCGTTAGCATTAGATTGCTTGGAAGCAACTAAACAATGATTTTACATGATAAATATCTATTTCTAGCTCATAGAAAACAAAAACATATGTAGGCAATTCAAAACTCGTGCAGCAACTTCACAAAGTTGTAAGGGACTCGGGTACTTCCTTTTTACTGTCCTCTCTTCTACAGCATTTAATCTAATGTCCTGAGATTTTTGAGAGAGTTGCAGATTACATATACTCATTGCAGCCAGCAACAATAGGAACAGACTGGAAAAAGAAAAGTGTTCCCTCCTTCTAAGATTACTTCTTATATGTAGGGTACACAATTTCTCCTTCCCTCCCACAGGGGAGAGGGTATGTCTTTACTAAGGAATAAGGGGTATATGTGTAATAGAGAATTAGAAGTCACTACTAAATTCTACAATCTAATATTATCTATATTCATTATACAATAAAATTTCTATGGAACAATTTTACATTCAATTTTTTTTTTTTTTAAAGATTTTATTTATTTGACAGAGAGAAACACAGCGAGAGAGGGAACACAAGCAGGGGGAGTGGGAGAGGGAGAAGCTGGCTTCCCGCCGAGCAGGGAGCCCGACGCGGGGCTCGATCCCAGGACCCTGGGATCATGACCTGAGCTGAAGGCAGACGCTTAACGACTGAGCCACCCAGGTGCCTCTCTAAAATGAGAGTCTTAACAGTGTTTACCTCAAACAGTTGTTATAAGCATATAGAGTTAGCTTGAATTCAGTTCTTCATGGAAAGCACCTATCATGTGCCTGGCACACAGTAGAGGCTCAGTGAACATTTCTTACAGTTGTGTTAAGTCCCGTTTCTTTATTTGGTTGCAAGCTCCTTGAGGTCAGACATTCATTTTTCACTCTTCTCAGTCCCTGGCAAAGTTTTAAGCAGACAGTAGTAGATTCTGGTAATTCATCGGCTATGCCTAGTACAATCATACTGAATTTGGGTTATTTCTCAGCTTCAGCGTAAGGAGCATGGCAAAGAGTAAGACTCGGCCTGGACGAACACAGGGACTTGGTTTTGTTCAGTGGGAGCAGGTTTGCCAGGAGGTGTGACTGTGGCCTTGGCCCTCATGGAGGACCCGCGTGGTCACAGACGTACTGGGCTGCCCTTCTTATGGAGCCCCAGCCTCCAGAAAGCACCAAATCTCTTGATTTGGTTCCATTGATAATTTCTCCTCAAGTTTTCTAATAAGTTCTGCTAGGTCTTCTGAATTCTGAGTTTTTTCTTCAAGGAGTTCATAGCGGAGGCTTGAGATGTCCTGTTTAATTTCCTTCAGTTCCCCTTCATTCACTTCGTCACTCTCTTTATCTACCTGGGCTTGTAGTACGTATCTTTTAATGAGCCTCTTCATAATTTTCTGATATTGTCTGGGAGGGTTATTTAAACTGTTTAACTGGAAATCTTCTGAGCTCCTCAAACTTGACTGTTTACTATGCCCAAGCTGTTTTTTGTCAAGTGGTAATTTTGAAAGGTCTTCGTGACTTCCCAAAATTCCAAATTTCTTTTCTTCATTTCTCTTGTTCATCTCTGCATCCTCCTGGAAACTTTTCTTATGGCCCTGGAACATCTCAGAAATCCATTTTTTAAGTCTCAGTAGGAGATAAAACAGGGACTTTGGACTTGGCACCAGGTTGAAAGGAACAGGTAGAGTTCTTCCCTCCTCAAAGTAGGAAAACCAAAGTTTGGCCCTTGCAAATTTCCATTCCACATCAGCATCGTCCTCAATTTCCTATGTCTTAAGAATTAGGTATTATTTACCTGGTTATTTTACACTGATTTTTACTTCCTAATATATGTTAGTTTATTAATCATACATAGTTACCAGGGTTTTTGAGATTTACTTACAGCATTGTTCATATCATTGTGTTTTCAATGTATGCTTGGAAGGAAGAACACAATACATTCACTAGGGAACCACCACCAATACTTTGCAGAAACTCATATACTTATATTCCAGAAACTTTAACAGTCCAATAAAGCACAGTATATTGCATTCAGTTCAATTTTGTTTACCTCGCTAAAACTGACACATCCAACTTTATGTGCAATCAAAAAGATACTGAATATACAATCTTCCATCCTGTTTCACAGGAAACATAATGTTGACAAAACTGTTAAAGTTATATTAAATAAAGGAATTCTATAATACAAAGGATGGATTATCTTTTTTTCTAATAATATCTCTCTTTCTGTCTCTCTCTCAATATTATACTTCAGCAAACATACTACGAATAATGAATGATATCAGGTAAAAAGGAAATTCCAAATTTTAAAATATAATTTCTGTAGTTGAAGAACACATCATAAATTTAAATGTATTTTGGTATTCTTTTCCATTTCCTAACTCAACAAAAGAGATTCAATCTCTTTAAAAGTTTCAAACACGTATCATCAGCAAAAAAACTGTTTAGTATATCATTGAACTAGAACGTGGAGTGGGAGCAGGAGTTCTATGTTAATGTGCTTTACACAAAAACACAATGCACATCTGCTCATGATAAAATATTTAAAATGCTAGTATTAACTGAAATAATATATGTTAGAATGTATCATTGATTGGTCCTTTTAGGGTCAGGCATTTTAGGAAAAGAGATCATGTATGTTATTACACCTTTACATGAGTTGCAAAATATGAGTTTAAAAGTTAACTTAGTGTTTTAAGTGAAATTTATTAAGCACATTTAGCAACTTTGCTGAATAAAAATAAAATATATAAAGATCTACTTTATACATGATATTATTTAAAGTAGCCACAAAATATAATATGCTCAACTTTTTTACATAAAAAACTACAAATGACTATTAAAGAAACGCTACATAAATGGAACATACACCATTTTCACCCATAAAAGGTCAATATTAAAAAGATATCAATTATCTTCAAACTGCTTTAATGATTCAACTTCATCTCAAAGTTAATTCCAGCACAGTTTTGGCAAACTGAATTAATCATGCAAATGGAAAAACAAAGGGCCAAAAATATTCAAGAAAAACTGAAGCACAAATGAATCTGTAGACCTCAAAGTATCATATATCTAGTTTAATCATAAAACTACAGTAACTGAGATAGTATCATTTTGGCCCCTTAACATTTCATGTATATTTTTAAAATAAAGAATAGAGAATAATATTATGCATTATTATAAGTATCTATGTAGATATACATATAGACATATAGGTATAGATTGAGAGATATTCGTGTCTCTTCCTCTTCTTACAAGGACACTAGTCCAGCAGGAGTAGGGCCCCCAACTTTATGATCTCATTTAATTTGAATGACCTCCTTAAAGGCCTTATCTCTAAATTCAGTTACATTGGGGAATAAGGCTTCTAAATATGAGTTTGTTGTCGAGGAATACAATTCAGACCGTAGCAATCTTTAAAAAAAAAAAATCCTTCTCCTTCTGTAGGAGTATGGTACTAGAGACCTTACCTAGAACATACAACTTAAGAAATGGACTCTCACTTTTTCTATAGCAAATTACAATAAAGTGCCCCATTACATTCATATTCCTCCGGCTGGCAGAAACATATGCTCAGAGAATTTCAGAGCTGATAAGATAAAATTGAAAGGATTATTGACTCCAAACCCCTTATTTCACACATGAAGAAACAAAGCCTTGGAGAAGTTTAAAAACTTCTCAAGATCACACAGGAAGTTAATTCCAGAAACTTTCTCTCAGTGAAGTGCCTTTCTTGTATTCATTCATTCATTTATGTTTATAGCATATTATTAATAATTTATTCAAAACAACCTGCCAGTATATGATTAAATAATGAAGTTATTAGAAGAAGTCAAACCAGGGTGAAGTCTTAATAATATTAAAAAGAGTTTCTGTGTTTAAATGGCCTGTTATTGGAAAAACAAAACAAAACTATGCTATTGTGTGTAGCACATCAAAATTCATTTCCGGGGCTCACTGAGTTTATAAAGAGCTAAATTCCAAAATAATTTAAAGAAATTTGGTAAACATGCTATGTTTGTCCATTTGTTTTACTAGATTTAAAG
The DNA here is from genome assembly GCF_003265705.2 of Callorhinus ursinus. Classification (NCBI taxonomy): domain Eukaryota; kingdom Metazoa; phylum Chordata; class Mammalia; order Carnivora; family Otariidae; genus Callorhinus; species Callorhinus ursinus. The sequence continues at coordinate 95,376,600 of NW_027397066.1, read as the reverse complement.
TGGAGTAGAACAGGATGTGAGGGTGATCTGCCTACATCTGTCACCCTATTGATCGTCAGAGTTGATTCCGTTGCTCTGGTTGACTAGGCATGTGTCTCTGTCCTCCATCCCTGCTCCATGTCCTTCCTTCCTGAAGCTGTGTACTCCAAGAGGATGACCTTCCCTGCTCGAGGAGGACCATTCTTGGGTCAAGGGTTTAATTTAAAATAATTAAATAGATGATAGATAGATAGATAGATAGATAGATAGATAGATGATAGAAATTTCACTTCTGTTCAATCTGCATCCATGACATTAACATTTCAGGAACATTCAAATCGCACCTGGCAACACTGAAACTGAGCTTGTTTATCATGTGGTCACATTTTTGGCTTTAATAACATGTGGTTGTCATTTTAAGAAAGATGAAAAATACTTAGTGTAATATAAGTGAATCAATGTTGAAAAAAGCAAAGAATAAATAATATTTTTGTGGGGGCTTTATAAGGAATTATAATTTGAAAAGTTTTAGATAAGGTATTTTATCTAGAGATATATCATAGTATCTTGAAAAGGAATTGGCCACTTGACTATATTCAGTTACATGTCTAATTTTCTATTAAAGAGTTCCTTGTTCAACATTTTACTCAAAGAAAATTATTTTTGCTTTTTCAGAAAACAGCAACAACAATATTGTAATGTATAACTTTTATATTTCAGAGTTTTGAGCTAAAAAGTCCATTTTAATGTTGACTAACATTCAACAACACCTAACCCAAATCAAAAAAAAAAAAAGAAAGAAAAATAATGACCACATAATATGGAAGTACAAAATATTTAAATGAGGTTGAGACATTCTGACATTAAATCTGAAGATGATAAAAACTATATTTCCAGATTAATTATGAAAATTATCTGTGCTAATACATATAGAAATATTCAAATTTTCCTGTACATATGAAACATTAATAATATTAATTAACCTGTTACTTACCATGAGTTAAGAATTAGGTTAAATGTTTTAGATGCACTATCTCCCATCCAAGTACTAACCAGGCCCGACCCTATCTCTTAGGGTAGTACGATCAGGTAACTTTTCTTTCCAAACACAAAGATGAAGAAACTGATTTAAATGACTAAAGAACTTGGCAATTTTCACAAAGATAAAAATCAGTAGAAGTGTGTGATTGAAATCCTGGTTGTTTGACTCTAAGACCCCACACTTTAACTAATGTGCAATGTTACATCTTCATTCAATACATACAGGATAAATTTAAACATTTGTTTCTCTTTTTGTAATCTAATAACCATATCTAATTATATAAATCTTAATAACAGATTATTGACAAAATATTGACTAAAAAACAATGTACTGAAATTATTTGATCAATTTGGAAATACCATAAGTCAAAAGCAGATAGATGATAGATACATAGATAGATGCATCTAGATGCACTGATAGATAGTTGAGCTCTACTGTGAGATCATTGGACCAAATATTTAGGAAGGAAGGAAGGAATGAAGGAAGGAAGGAAGGAAGGGGGGGAGGAAGGAAGGGAGGAAAAGAGGGAGGGAGGGAGGGAGGGAGGGAGGAATGGAGGGGGGGAGGAAGGGAGGGAGGGAGGGAGGGAGGAATGAAGAAAGGAAGGAAGGGAGGAAGGGAGGGAGGGAGAAAGAAAGGAAGGAAGGAAGGAAGGAAGGAAGGAAAGGAGGAAGGAAGGAGATTGTCAACAGTTCCAAAATATCACCTGAGAGGAATTAGATTAATAAATTATAGATTAATAAATATTTTGATAGACCTCATTTACTATTCAAAACTCATTATTTCTCTTCTAGAAATGTTCTTATGGAGAACTGAGCCTCTTCCTGCCCTTCTTTCCCATGTTAAATATATATATTTGGTAATTTGGTAATTTTATATTGATGCAGTATCCTCTAGAATCTTTCAGTAAGTACATTCTAATGAGAGTCTGTAATTTTTTAACAAAACTAAATATGAAGAAAATGGAAGAACTCTAGATTGGGGAAAATAACTGTCAAAAAACTTTGTAAAGCGTATACAGGGAATTGGGAATACATGGTATCCCAAATTTTCAAAGGGACAAAGGAAGCCTTTGTCCCTTTAGAAAACTGGAGTATTTGAAGAGGTGTACTAATACTACTATTGCTAATAACAATAATGACAAGAGCTAACAATAAGCTAAAAATTGCTTGTGCTCAAATTTTCCATTTTGGTTTTCTAGGAATGGTTAAATTTGCTGTAAAATTTGCACAATGATAAGATCAGCATGATCTAAGGGTGCATTTATTGTAGTCCACTAATTTTTTTAAAAGATTTTATTTATTTATTTGACAGAGAGCGTGAGAGAGGGAACACAAGCAGGGGGAGTGGGAGAGAGAGAAGCAGGCTTCCCAGCGAGCAGGGAGCCCGATGCGGGGCTCGATCCCAGGACCATGGGATCATGACCTGAGCCGAGGGCAGACGCTTAATGACTGAGCCACCCAGGCGCCCCTAATTTTGTTTTTAAATTCTAGCTGTAATAGCACTAGATGCTAATAGTTTCCAGGAAAAATAGGTTACCGTCATTAGATAAAATTTTCTCACCTTACCTTTCCCTCCAGAAATTCTTCTTCTGTTTTTTATCAGAGGAATATGTGGCAAATAAAAACAGCATAATATTAAGTTTTGTGCAATAAATGACATACTAATCAAACAGAAATAACCTGAGTAGAGTGTCATGAAGGAGTTTGTGAACATTATAGTATAAAAAAATGCAATTAATTTGAAGAACAATTAAAGGTATTGAGTCCTATATTTAGTTACTCAGAAAAAAATAACATTTTTAAATTTTATTGGCAAAATTTAGTTAATAGAATTAATGTAAGAATCCTAATTTTTTAATGCCACACTACTTTTCCTAATAGTTTTTTTCTTTCTCTGTACAGTTATTATATACTAAATATTATAATGGAATTTGAATATTGCCTTTATATAATTCAAGACCCTCTCCATATTGACCTTGGTGAAAGCAAGTTCAACGCAGAAATTTATATACTGAACAAACATGAAGCCAGCTAATTTAACTTATTTAATCATTAGAAACTTTGTTAGAATCTGAAATATTTTATACAGTAATTCATGCCAGAAGGTGGCACCAAAAGACTCAAATTCAAAATCCCTTTATTAATAACTTCCTAAGATTTTTTTACATTTGGAGTCTAAGTGTGGGAAAATAGCAATGCAAATGTGGATTAATATTATAAAAGTAATACATACATTTTAAGATTGTGTGTAACGCTGAAACAAATAGTCTGTGTTTGACTTCAGATATGGCACTGCAGAAATCTAACAGTGTATGTTCATTTCTACAAATTTGTAGGTATTTCTGATCTCTTTAAAAATAGTTACTTGTAAATTGTAAAATGGTAGTCCAAATGCCAAAGGGAAGCATCGTGTCTTCTTATCAATGAAGTATCTTTCATGCCATGTGATTTAATTTTGTTATGAAACTTTGACCATTCCAGTTAGTTTTATCACTTTAAAGATATATCTGATGCCACATAAGGGGAAAAAAATGTCCAAACTCCATCAGTATTATCAGTAATATATCATTCCTTTTCATTTGTTTTTTCTCTTGGGAGACAGTTAAGGTCAGTGATCAGGTACTCAAGCGCTAGTGTCAGAATATGTAAGTTTGAATTCTTGTTCTGCCATTTAATAGCTATGTGATCTTGAGGAACTTAAATTCCTTTGACATCTCTCCTCTCATTTCTTAAGCTTACTTTTTGCTTGAGTTACAATGGAACTTGATAAAATACACACTTAAAGGGCTTAGAGAGTTCTCAGGGCCTTGTAAGCATTCAATGAATAGTAGGTGTCGATAATATTTCAAATAGACCCATACCTCTGAAACAATTAATACATTATATGTTAAAAAAAAAAAAAGGAGAAGATAGTAGGAAGGGAAAAATGAAGGGGGGGAAATCGGAGGGGAGAGACGAACCATGAGAGACTATGGACTCTGAGAAACAAACAGGGTTCTAAAGGGGAGGGGGGTGGGGGATGGGTTAGCCTGGTGATGGGTATTAAAGAGGGCACGTTCTGCATGGAGCACTAGGTGTTATATGCAAACAATGAATCGTGGAACACTACATCAAAAACTAATGATGTAATGTATGGTGATTAACACAGCATAATAAAATAAAATAAAGAAAGAAAAAGAACTGTTCTCTTCTGAAAGTTATCTCTAAAAATGCTTTAATCTTAAATTCCCCCAAAAATGAAACTTCTTGATTAGAAATCATATAAGTAAACATTATCTGATTAGCTTCTCAGCAGATAAAACTACATTGATTTTTAACTTTTTCCCCAAATTGCCACAAATATAAGCATATATTTTAACCCACCACTACAAAGAACTTTCTGAAAACATTTATGCCTGAGCACTTACCTCTCTATAAAATAGACAAACAGAAAAAATATGGAAGAAATAAAATTTAAGCAGTCACAATGTTGATGAAATAAAAAATGATGTTAATTTAGGCAGAGAAAGAGAAAATTTAGTGAGCCATTTTTAATAATGAATTTCATTTCAAGATAAGTAATGTTTTTACTGTATTATATATATATACTTTTAACTTATGAGTGGCTGCTATGAATATATAGCACATTTATCTTTGGAGCATGGACATCAAAAATTGAAACTAAGAAACCCTAATACATTAAGTAAATAGGTTGTAGGGAGATACAAAACTCTTCCATTTTGCATGTAAAGTCATAGCTGCTGTATAAGATGAAAAGAACAAGTGTACACTGTTTACAAAACATACACTTGCAAAACAAAGGCCTGTTGAAGTAGCTAAAACTTTTTTTTTAAAAAAAGGATCTAATCTTCTAGTCTGTCACTCTCAAAAGGACAATGTCTCTCTCAAAAGGACACAATTGTTCATTTTGTCTCCATAAAAAGATATCTCAATAATAATAAAAATATAGAGAAGAGACAGGAGACAAACATACTATCACTACAAAGAACTGAAAAACTATTTCTCTAGCAAGAACATGATTTATAACCCTGGCATATTATCACCTCATCAACTTTTTCTCTGTTCTAGAAACTTCTAAGTTCAACACACCTTTATTAACATGGCATAGAAAACCAAAGTTCATGGTTGATTATTACATCACTTATAAATCAAGTTTATAGTCTATTTACTTTTACCAGTAAGACAATAGGACTTGAATTAGTGTTAGGCTAATCTCAAGAGGTATAAAGATCCACCTCAAATAAATATTCCTGGTTCAAATTGGCTTTTGAAAGCTTCTTGAAATAGTCACATTATTCTGCCATGTTTCTTGTTAATAATTACGGAAATTTGCACATCTGTACATATAAATGTTTGGAATACACTTTCATATATACCCCACACTTTTTTATATATATCCCTCATACATTCCAATAAAAATCCTACTAACCAAGACTTCATTCCTTTAACACCACTCTACACTATAAAATTAAACTTTTCCGGATTTTATCTTAACAGCTGCCATTTCAACCTACCATGCTTTTTCATCCTTTTATTTTTAAAGACAAGCTTATATCTGGCAAACTTATAACTGGCAAACTGCCTCACTTTTAAAATAGCTGAAGATGGCTTTGATAATATGTTGGGGATTTTGTTAAAAGTTAAACATCTTTGGGGCACCTGGGTGGCTCAGTCGTTCAGCGTCTGCCTTCGGCTCAGGTCATGATCCTGGGGTCCTGGAATCAAGGCCCACATCAGGACCTGCATCTCCCTCTCCCACTCCCCCTGCTTGTGTTCCCTCTCTCGAGTGTCTCTCTCTGTCAAATAAATAAATAAAATCTTAAAAAAAAAACCACTTGTTGAAAACAATTGAGCAAAGATGTATGGGTTCATTTCTGGGCTCCCAATTCTACTCCATTGATGTGTGTGTCTATCTTTGTATCACACTCTCTTGGTAACCCTTCCTTTGTAGTAAAATTTGAAATCTGGAAATGTGAGTTTTTCTACTTCATTCTTTTTCAGGATTGTTTTGGCTATTTAGGGTTTCCTTGCATTTCCATATGAATTTTTGAACAAGCTTGTCAACTTGAGTTAGAGATTATGTTGACTCTATAGGTTAGTTTGGGGAGTACTGCCATTTTAACAATGTTAAGTCTTCCAATCCATAGAAATGGGATGTTTTCCATTATTTGGATCCCCTTAATTTCTTCCAATAGTCTTTTGTAGTTTTCAGAATATAAATTTTACGCCTCTTTTATTAAACTTATTCCTAAGAATTTTATTATTTTTGATGATCTTGTGAATGTAATTTTCTTAATTTCATTTTCAAGTTGTTCATTGCCAGTATATAGAAATACAATGGATTTTATGTTAATCTTGTATCTTGCAACCTTGCTAAACTCAGTGACTAGTTATAATAGTTTTCTAGTGGATTTCTTAGGATACTCTATATATCAGATCATATCATGTGTAAATAGAGATTCTTCTCTACAATCTGAATGCCTTTTTTAAATTAATTTTTATTATGCTCAAATCTATAAGCCCTTTTGACATTTATTAACTTTTATTATAATTTATCTACCATTATTTTTATTTCATTTTTATATCCTATTCAGCACCTTCTCAACAAAAGTTTTTTTTTAATTTTTTTGTTGTTATTTTGTTTTGCTTTAGATATTTTTCTCCATTTTGATAGTTAACCCAGGGCTAGAGTGCTGATTATTATTATTTTTTGTCTTTCTTTTTTTGTTTTGTTTTGTTTTTCTATTTATAAATCTCTCACCTGTGATATATCTTGCTGACAGCCCGTAAACTTTTCCTAGAACTTCTGGAGCCTCTACATATTTATAATATTTTAAAATTGCCTATGATATTTTACCAATTTATGGCTATTCTATTTAAGAATAAAAATATAGCCACTGATTTAACATTACTTATTCAACTTACTTTAAAATTATTTCCAAAATGTTTTTCCATCGAAAACCTTTAGGCATCTAGAGAAATTTTTGTGTTTTTCTTTTCCTCATGTCTTATCTTGAGTGCCAAAATTTGTGTGGTAGATGGAACATGATATAATTTAAAAATGTACTCTAAATGGAGTACCAAAGGCATACTAAGTTCAGTAAGACATTCAGCATCCCATCATTCAAAGTGAATTGCTAGTACATGTTATGTATTTAACAATTAATTGTGGATACCGTATTTTATGAGCTCTTCTTGACTTATTATTGAACTCCTAAAATCAACTTTTTAAAAGCAGTAAATTCTCAAATAAATTTGTACAATGTTTCAGGAATTTTTTTAAACCCTAGAAATCATTACTGACCGAAATTATTGTCTCTCAAGTTTTCTAATTAGTAACTATAGCACAAATATATTTACCAAGTTATACTTAATAAAAAGAAAGGGGTTTGGCCAAAATGAGAAGGTAGTTATTTTCCTATTCCCTTCTAAATAGTTGGTCTTCAAATAATATGAAACTTCCTCATTCTACAATAGCCTATACTAGATTAATGAACTCACATCAGGAGTACACAGTTTCAGTAATAGGTATTTTAATTCTGATCCACTGTTCTGGTTCTTGACAAGGAATAGATTCTGAATATTATAGATCTTTTTAATCTACTGATTTTCTAAGTATTCTAATAGAATACCAATTGTGAGCTAAAAGAGTAGCCTCATAAGTTTCTTTTCTTTAATATTTTATTTATTTATTTGACAGAGAGAGACAAAGTGAGAGAAGGAACACAAGCAGGGGGAGTGGGAGAGGGAGAAGCAGGCTTCCCGCTGAGCAGGGAGTCCGATGTAGAACTCGATCCCAGGACCCTAGGATCATGACCTGAGCTGAAGGCAGATGCTTAATGACTGAGCTACCCAGGCGCCCCTCCTCATAAGTTTCTTAACAAATCATCCCATATTTAAGACTTCCACTGGCTACTGACTTTATTGAAATTCATTTATATGTCCCTTATCTGAAGGGTTCTTAGCGTAGTTTATGACACACAGTACCAAATAAATGCAATTATTTTTTTTTCCTGGCATTGATGATGGTGATGATGATGATTATACCCCACTACTGGTCTATGGATAGTATCAAGGATGAGGTAATGGTGAATCAGAGAGGGCAACTTGCTTAAGTTTACATAGTTAACAGCTACAAAATAAGCATTCCAAATTAAGCTATCTGATTCCATATTATGTGAATAGTGTGACATATATTCTGACCACAATTATTTTTTACTAAGTGCTTGTAGAATAAAGAAATAAAATCAAGTATTTCTGTGTTTGATTTTCAGATAAGGAAATGAAATCCAGAGTAATGAATTAAGCAATTAATTAAAAACATTCACTTTCTCTAAGTATCTATTTTGCCCTCAGCTTTTCTAGGATTTGTAAGAGATACAAGAGGAGAAAATATATACACATACACATACACATAAAAATATATATGAATGTTGACTTAGATAGTATGTGGGGCACCTGGGTGGCTCATTCGGTTAAGCATCTTGCCTTCGGCTCAGGTAGTGATCCCAGGGTCCTGGGATCCAGCCCTGCATCAGGTTCCTTGCTCAGCGGAAAATCTGCTTCTTCCTCTCATTCTCCCTCTGTGCTCTCCCTCTCTCAAATAAATAATAAATAAATGAAATCTTAAAAAACTAGATAGAAAAAATTAAGGTATATGAGGTAATCAAAAAAACTTAAACAATGGCTTAAAAATGCTAGATACTTCAGAAAAAGAAAATGTGTGGCCTTAACTATAAAAGGCTTTGTGGCAAAGGATGACAGTGGTCAATAAAATCCAAAGATTTTGAACAGAATAAATAAAATCCTGACAATGCACCGGTGAAAATGTATCTAACTAAATCTTGCTTTAGGTGTCTGAGAAATACTGGGAAATACAATTGCTTAATTATAACAAAATCATATTATACTAGATTATGAAAGCTAGGAGAGATTATTAGATTTATTAAATTAAGTAGTAGGGTAAAATTGTGTACATAGGAGAACAATAGGAAGAAAACAATGATTTATACATGTTATTTTGTCAACAGACCTCAGGTTGAAATTAAAAAAAAAATAAAGGCATACTTAAGGTAATAATTCATTCAACAAATATTTAAAATCAATTCCAAGAGAAGAAATGGTTTAGTGGGGAAAGGCAGTTACTTTTGATAAGAAAATTTAAATTAAGATCATATTAATCAGAAGAATGTGCATTTTTAAATTTTTTTTAATTTTTTATTATTATATTCAATTAGCCAACATATAGTACATCATTAGTGTTTGATGTAGTATTCAATGATTCATTAGTTTTGTATAACACCCAGTGCTCATCACAATGCATACCCTCCTTAATACCCATCACCCAGCTACCCATCCCCCCACCCCCCCTCCCTCTGTAACTCTCAGTTTGTTTCCCAGAGCATGGTTTGTCTCTTTTCTCATTCCTTCCCATTCAGTTTTCCCTCCCTTCCCCTATGGTTCTCTGCACTATTCCTTATGTTCTACATATGAGTGAAACCATATGATAATTGTCTTTCTCTGCTTGACTTATTTCACTTAGCATAATCCCCTCCAGTTCCATCCATGTCTCTGCAAATGGTAGTTATTCATCCTTTCTGATGGCTGAGTAATAGTCCATGCATGTTTTGGCCAGCATCTGGATAACATAACCATTCTGTCAGGGTCAATAACCCTGGCAGAGATAGAAGTAGAACTCATACTAGTGAGTTTGGTAAATTGTAGAGTGATGAGTCTGCCCAGGGCTAATTCTTCTTAACCATGCTTCTCATTTTACCTTGAATAGTTCTATCACAGAAGTTAAAGAAAAATTTCTAGGAGTGGATTCTTAACAGTATATAATTCTGCATGATTTAAGGATTAGAATTTAGATGTGGCATGTGGCCCCTGAATTTATTGGAATCTAAATACAAGGAATCTTAGAGACATTAAATGTGGTATAAAATCAAGGAATAAAAAGTTGATTCAGTGAACATAATCATATAGCAAAATGCCTAGAAAGAAATGAAGAAAAAAGAATAATTATATAGAAGCTAGGAAGAAAATCAAGATTTTGTATTTTTCATGTTGGCTGTGAACCTGTGAGAAGAATGCCATGAATCCCTGATAACTCCAACTCACTCACACTGCTGAAGACATATCAGGATATTGCTATTCTCTCTGGAATATGATTCTTCTCTCTGGTTTTTTTCAATCCCTCTTATAATATTCACTCTCCAGGAAGCAGGACTTTTAGATTCACAGAGACTAAGACTGGAAACTTTAATTTCCCAAGTAAGTCACTAGCACTGACGCACTCTCTGATAGCAGAGCCACTCCTACTTCAATGCTTTGTTTCTAAGCCCATTTATTCTACCTGTTAAAATTAAAGATCCATACAATGTCCATTGATTTAAGTAATGTTCTGCATCATGAAGGATAGTGTGCCAGCCTCACAGGGTGTAATCACCAAGCTGGTGCTTCTGCTACATTTTCAAGAGGTCACCCCAGTGTTCTTTCAGGATGGGAACTTCTGGATGATATAGCATCTGCTGAGACCAGTAATTCATGGTAATGTAACCACTGTAACATCATATTTTCCATAAAGTAGATTTCTAAATCTGAGACATGTTATACAGGATTACCCTTCAGTAAATGAGACTTCTGTGAGCCTCTGATAATGATGCTAGGTGAAGTCTGTGGGCAAAGGGGCTAACTTAATACATGAATACATGCAGAACATGATTAGGATGATATGTTATTTCTAGAGTAGAAGGTTCGCACTGTTATCAACTTGCCACCAAGATATTGATTGATCTCCTTAAGGCATCATAGGGTTGGCCTTTGTTGCTGGTATAACTAGGTGTTCAGGAAGAATATTAGTTGATCAGCTTTGATGAGAGAAGATCATTGTTGTGATACATATTCATATACGTAAGAAATACTTTAGTAGAAAAATCTTAATAAGCCAGCTTCAGAATAGATAGACTATAATTAAACATATGAATATTAAAACATGGAAAGTAATTATATATGTGTGTATGTATATGTGTATATACATAGTTATACATGCACATAGTGTGTGTGTGTGTGTGTGTGTGTGTGTGTGTGTGTGTGTATGTATATAGTTAGTTAGGTTAGGGGTACACAAATGTGTAGTAAAACAAAAATGAAATTCATGGAAGTTACATAAACCAAGTGTGGTGGGGAGTGTGAAAAACACAAACAAAAGTGTTGAGCAGAAACTTCCAATATATTGGTAACGGTTTATCATACAACATGTACAATAACTGCTTGGGTGTTTTACATGTCATTATTTATGCCTATTTATTTGTGATATATTTCATAATATTTTAAAGAAATATTGCTTCTGAGAAACAAACATGGTTTTAGAGGGAAAGGGGTGGGGGGATTGGTTAGCCCAGTGATGGGTATTAAGGAGGGCACATACTGCATGGAGCACTGGGTGTTATACGAAAACAATGGTTCGTGGATCACATCAAAAACTAATGATGTATTGTATGGTGACTAACATAACATAATAAAATAAAATAAAATATAAAATAAAATAAAATAAAATAAATAATAAAACTTCCTAACAATAAAAAAAGAAATATTGCTTAATAAGCTATTATTGCCAATTTAGATAGTTTTTTGGCCACAAGTTTGTTCTCAGTGAACTTGTTATTTTTACGTTTTCATTTCATTTTTACGTTTTCATTTCATTTTATTTATTTTTTTAAAGATTTTTTATTTATTTACTTGAGAGAGAGTGAGAAACATACTCCCCACTGAGCAGAAAGCCCCATGTGGGGCTTGATCCCAGGACCCCGGGATCATGACCCAAGCAGAAGGCAGATGCTTAACCCTCTGAGCCATGCCACCCAGGTACCCTATTTTAGTTTTTTAGTAATTGAGCCTATAAGTAATATTAATGTATTAAATTCATTCATTAATTCATTCTAGATTCTGGTATAGTTAACATACAGAGTTATATTAGTTTCAGGTGTATAATATAGTGACTCAACTATTCTGTACATTACTCAGTGCTCATTATGATAAGTGTACTCTTTATTCACCTTCACCTATTTCACTTCCCCTCTGGTAACCATCAGTTGTTCTCTATAGTTATGAGTCTGTTTCTTGGTTTGTGTCTCTCTCTCTTTCTCTTTTTTTTTCCTTTGCTTGTTTGTTTTGTTCTTAAATTCCACATCTGACTGAGACCATATAGTATTTGTCTCTCTATTTCACTTAACATTGTACTCTCCACATCCATCCATGCTGTTGCAAATGAGATTTCATTCTTTTTATGGCTGAATAATATTCCATTGTATATATACACCACATATTCTTTATTTATTTATTCATTTGTTGATGGGTTGTTTCCATAATTTGGCTATTGTAAATACTCCTGCAATAAACATAGGGGTACGTATATACTTTTGAATTAGTGTTTTTGTATTTTGGGGGTAAATACTCAGTAGTGTGATACTGGATCATAGGGTAGTTCTATTTTTAACTTTTTGAGGAACCTCCATACTATTTTTTGCAGTGGCTGTCCGAGCTTGCATTCCCACCAACAGTGCAAGAGTGTTCCTTTTTCTCCACATTCTTGCTAATATTTGTTGTTTCTTGTGTTTTTGATTTTAGCCATTCTGGCAGGTGTGAGGTGACATCTCATTTTCGTTTTGATTTGCATTTCCCTGATACTGAGTGATGTTGAGAATTTTTTCAGGTGTATGTTGGCCATCTGTATGTCTTCTTTGGATAAATGTTTATTCATTTATTTTGCCCATTTTTAATTGGATTATTTGTTTTTTTGGGTGTTAAGTTGCATCAGTTCTTTATATATTTTGGATAGTAACCTTTACCAGATATATCATTTGCAAATATCTTCTCCCATTCAGTAGGTTGCCTAATGTATTAAATTTAAATAGAACTTGGCATACTTTATACTTTTATATACAAAATTTAGATGAAACCACAGAAGTTACATATGCCAGATTTTCTGATCTGAAGAAGCTAGGAATAACAGTAAATTATTTTGATGGAAAATTAGAATCCAAAATGATCCTAACAGGCTGGAGTAGGCCAAATAATCCCTGTATAAATGGAACCAAAAATGTGTAGCAGCTGAAAATTTCTATCTATTCATCCATTGATCCATCTATCTATCATCTATCATTCTTTTTTTTTTAAGAATTTACTTATTTATTTGAGAGAGAAAGAGAGAGAGATAGCATGCATGTGCACACGTGTGCATGAGAGAGAGTAGGGGGAGAGGCAGAGGGAAAGAGAAAATCTTAAGCAGGCTCCATGCCCAGTGCAGAGCCCTTACGCGGGGCTCCATCTCATAACCCTGAGATCATGACCTAAGCCAAAATCAAGAGTTGGACACAGCCAACTGAGCCACCCAGGTAGCCCTCATTTATCTTTATTTCTTACAGAAAATAGTTGATTAAAGTATACTATGAACTACTAGCATGAGGAATGTGTCAAAACTTCTGTAATAAGTTTTGACTTCTTTAACAGGAATATGGTACAGAGAACAAGACGCTAATTGAATCATGTGAGGCCATATCTGTAATGTATGGAATTTTCTGAGCCATATAGTAAGAAAGACGTTAAAATCTTAGAGCATCAAAACTATAGTTGTTTGGCTAATATTTATTTATTTAATTTAAGAAATTATCTGTAATGACCTACCAATACTTGGAATCTATCATTCTTTCCAATGCAATCTAGTTTTTTAAATAAAAATATTCTTCTAATATGTTAAAAAATAAAACAATTTAATAAAAGTACATATGGCAATAAACTAGATTAAACTATTATTAATTTTTCATATTTGTTTATTCACTACTATGTATGTGAATAATTTGAAAGCAAGTATCACATATCATGTAATTTTATTCCCATACACCTCTGTATTCATTTCCATAAAATCTGCTCATTTCCTTGCAATCAACATTTTTATTACTATAAATTACCAAAATAACAGTAATAGATGATAATGATGTTTAAAAATATGTTTTATAGTGATTTTGAGAGAGAAAAGACCTAGGGTTAAATATTAAGTATTGTCAAATATTGGATGATATGCCAGGTGGATGGAGAAGTTTGTATTTCTCTATGGTCTCCAGACAGAAGGACCAAGACCAATGGTTGCAGCTTATAAGCAGACAGATAAACCTGTATATTGAATAGAACTTTCATTAGTTTTGCGTGCCTGAAATAAAGTTAGTAAGTTCCTCAACTCTGAATGTGTATAAAGATTTTGCTGATCATAATATTAGAAAGTTTAAAATGTTCCAGGGGAGGGGCGCCTGGGTGGCTCAGTTGTTAAGCATCTGCCTTCGGCTCAGGTCATGATCCCATGGTCCTGGGATCGAGTCCCGCATCAGGCTCCCTGCTCAGCGGGAAGCCTGCTTCTCCCTCTCCCACTCCCCCTGCTTGTGTTCCCTCTCTCTCTGTGTCTCTCTCTGTCGATAAATAAATAAAATCTTAAAAAAAAAATTTAAAAAAATAAAAAATAAAATAAAATAAAATAAAATAAAATGTTCCAGGGGATTAATGAATCAGCATGGGTTAAAGTAGAAAGTCATATCAATCAACACAGATATATTTGCATAATATATTTGAACTGAACATTTTGATGCATATTTGTTTTAATGTGAGAAACCTGTAATAAATATTAAAAATAGAAAACAGTTGATTTATTTTCCAAGCTTTAAGTTAAGATAATCTCCAAGACAAACAAAAATAGGAAGCCTAACAGAAAGATATCCCTGTAATAATAGTCTTTCTCAAATATATGCTAATCTCTCATCTCATTCTGATTTCTTATATTTTTTCCTGTGTGTACAGCATAAAACCACCAAAGTTTGTTCCCTAAATATGTACCCTCAAATGTAAAAAAAAAAGTTGTTAAACTATATGATTTTTTTTCCTTAAAAAAATAACATGATAGAAACTTATCAAACTTTGAAGGAAAAACTCATGGTGGACAATGAGTACTACTAAGATGTTCATCAAAAATGAATAAATAAGTAAATAACATAGAGAAGTAATCCTTTAACGTTTCAAAAAATTGAGTTAGTCTTAGTGTGATTATTTGTCTGCATGTTAAACTTTTTACTCATTAATACATGTTTTAATATCAAGTTCAAATCAATAAATGCAAGACTCTCTTTAACTCCCACAGCCTCTACTCTTCATCACTGAAATTTTTACAACCTGTTACCTATGTTTCCTGCATGGAACTCTGATAAGACCTACTCAGTAAGAGCAGGAGTAGAAGAATCATTAGCACATCATAGATGGTAAAGTGTACTGAATTTTGTCCCTTCGAACACAAATGGGAAAATATATACCTAGAACTATAGTTTGAATTGTAATGTTTGTAGTGTATCAGTGATGAATAGTGTTGCCTTGTGGGAATGGACTTGAAATAAAAATGCCTTAAAATATAGCTGAAGTTGTATGCAGGTAGTCCAGGGCTTGTTTTGTGTCTCTGAAAACATGTCCCATAGGATTAATGAGGTTGAAACTGGCAGAAAGTTTAAAGCTTGTTTTCAAAGAATTGTTTCCCCTTGATCAGCTATTATGTCATGTCAGCCCCACTAACAAATCCACTATCTGCCTCTGCAGTGGTCTAGACTCAAGGTCAACTGATTCGGTTCCAGCATACGAACAAGCAAAACCCTCCATTCCTTATAGGAGATAATGAGCCCAAGACCCCATCATGTTTATACCAGCTCTTAACACCCATAGCCCCTTCTCTTTGTCCTGGATAATTTCCTGTTGTCAGGAGCCAAATTTTGCCTCTTTCTGAACTCCATTCCAAAGTGAACATGAGATGTATGTTATATTATGCTTGCTGAAAACCAGGAGAGATGATGGACTCTGAAAAACAAACTGAGGTTTCTAGAGGGGAGGAGGGTAGGGGGATGGGTTAGCCTGGTGATGGGTATTAAAGAAGGCACATTCTGCATGGAGCACTGGGTGTTATGAACAAACAATGAATCATGGAACACTACACCAAAACAAATGATGTAATATATGGTGATTAACATAACAATAAAAAATTAAAAAAAAAAAAGCAATGCTCCATCTTTCCTCATGGGATCATGACCCGAGCCGAAAGCAGACGCTTAATGACTGAGCCACCCAGGTGCCCATTTCCTCATATATTGTCATCATAAATTTCCCCACCCTTTTCCTTAATATGAATGTAATCTCTTACCCTGAATTTTCCTCTAAAAACCCCACTCCTTAATCTGGAATCTGGGAGATGGTCTTTGGACATCAGTCCACAATCTTCCCAGGTTGGCAGCCTCCTGAATAAAGCAAACTTTCCTTTCCAATCACCACTTGTCTCTTGAGTATTGACTTTTGAGTGGCAAACAGACAAACTTGGGTTTCAGTAACATCTCAACAATGTCAGTAATAGGTGCCAAAATCCTTCCATATTCAGTTCTCATCTTTAGTACTTCAAGTAATCATCTGTCAGCAAGATTAATACTAGAGCACCAACGAGTAATTCCTAGTCATACTCAGGAAAAAGAAAAGACAGAGAAAAGGGAGGAAACTTCAGCTTTTCCTCAAAGACCTAACTGATGTTTTATTTTTTATTTCTTTTTAAAATTTTATTTATTTATTTGTTATTTATTTATTTGTTTGTTTGTTTGTTTATCTGAGAGAGAGAGAGAAGGCATGAGCAGGGGTAGGAGCAGAGGGGGAGGAAGAGGGGCAAGCAGACAGAGGAGTGCTGTCCTGGGGCTGGATCTCACGATCCTGAGATCGTGACCTGAGCCCAAACCAAGAGTCAGACACTTAACTCACTAAGCCACCCAGGAGCCACATGATGACTTCTATTTTTTATTTTATTTTATTTTATTTTATTTTATTTTATTTTATTTTATTATTTTATTTTATTTTAATTATGTTATTATGTTAATCACCATACATTACATCATTAGTTTTTGATGTAGTGTTAATGATTCATTGTTTGCGTATAACACCCAGTGCTCCATTCAGTACATGCCCTCTTTAATACCCATCACCAGGCTAACCCATCCTCTACCCCCTCCCCTATAGAACCCTCAGTTTGTTTTTCAGAGTTCATAGCCTCTCATGGTTCATCTCCCCCTCTGATTTCCCCCGCTTCATTGTTCCCCTCCTGCTATCTTCTTCTTCTTTTTTTTTTAACATATAATGTATTATTTGTTTCAGAGGTACAGGTCTGTGATTCAACTGTCTTACACAATTCACAGAGCTCACCATAGCACATGCCCTCCCCAATGTCTTCTAATATGTCTGACAACTTAATTTTGCAAAGGGAAGCCAAGACATGAAGGTTCTTTTTATAGCTGAATATCTTCCTCCCTCTATCAATATATTCTTCTTATTGCTAAAGTAAAAGGAGAGAATGGATTTTCAATAGGTAATTAGCAATCTCTGCCACATTTCCCAAATAAGAAAGTTTCAAATGCCCACAGATAAAAATTACTTGAAAACTTTGGGAAGTAAGATTTCAATTCATTAATATATCTGAAAAATTCTTTTCAAATGTATTCATATTTTTCCATATTTCTTGAATGCAAAAATGGAAATTTTAATAACACATAATGTATCATGCTATATATGCCATAATAAGAAATGTTCATTTCAGTTCCAATGAGAATAATAGGCCCTTGAATAACGAGCATGACCAATCTGAAATAACCTTTTATAAAATGATTTTATGTAATCAATAGTAATTTTAGAAAATAATTGCATTTATGCCCCTTACAAGGAAATGTTAAATTTAGCCTTTAATATTTGGGTTTAATGTTGTTACCAAGGAAATAATATGAAAAGAGTGTATTTTCTTCTAAAATTGAGTATAATTATTTAAATTACTATAATGGTATTTATTTTCATATTTTTATGTTTCATATCTAAGATTGGCAAGCTGAACCAAAGAAACATAATTACATTGCTTACATTTGGCACAGGTATGCTAACTTAGTTGTGTTAGACTTTTTATAAAACTTATTTTATTAATGAAAGCTTTCATTATCATAAAGCTTTTATGTATATTCTATCGACTTTAATTTTATTAGAACTTTTTCAGTGTAAACACTAAACACTCTTTTGAAAGCATGCGAATATTCAAATCATCACTTTCAGCATGTATAATGCTTCTAGTTGTGAGGAACATGCACAAAGCAGGCTTAGCCAAATATCACTGACTCTCCCACTTCCCTGCCCATCCCCTGGCCCACATCCAAGTGCCAATCCTGTTCTCTGCAACCACACTCACCCTCAGCAAGAGGATCTGAGATGTTTGAGCAGGCATTGATAAAGAAAGAATGAGTGATGAGGGAAGAATAGTAGAAGAGTAAAAGGAAGAGAGGAAGAAAGAGAAAGGGAAAAATGAAGTTTTAAGTAAAACATGTTAATTTTGCCTCTATTTCAGTTCTCATTAATCTATTAAATTATTTTATTAAGTTTTTATGATATCTTCAAGATTAACGGAACCTGGTAATGAACAACAACTCAACTTTCCTTGCTGGAAAATGAAATCCAAACAAGAATGACAATTTCAGAATATTTTTCTTTTTTCTTTTCAGAATAATACCACAGCCACTATTATCCATAAGTAAGTCAAGCACCTGGCGAGGTGAGTTATAGAGGATTAAACAATGAACAAGGCAGTCTGAAATGCTGCTCCGAGTAGCTTGCTTATTACTTAAAGAGGCAATGGGAGAAAAGCAACAACTGAATAAATAAGAGGCTGAATATTCATTCTTTTGGCTGGATTCCTCTCTATGGTGTGTTTGTGAAGTCAACATCAATTCCCAATGACACGTACAGAGCAGTGGCTCGAAGGCATTGACTGGTTTCTGAACCTGCTGAGTTAATCTCAAAAATGTCCATTTTGCTTCCACTTTTCTATAGCAATGAAGTTTTCTACTATCTTGATAAATGGTTAGTCATACACCCAAATATACAGTTCTAATTTTTTCTCTCACTGTTCCTCACTTTTTAGTCATGGCTATTGCCATTTGATTTCAACTTTTAGCTGGTAATTTCAAGCATAGTCTCATTTCTGCTTTTTCAGTATAGATGTTATGTATAAAAGTCTGCTGCTTAAAGTCAGTCATTTACAGAAAATTAAATTGAAAAGTTCACAGAGAACCTATGCTTTTAAAAGCCCTGAAATTTCTCATGCTGTTGCCCTGCCTCGCTTTGGTCTTTATTTTGAATGAAATTTTTCTTCATGGTTTTTGATTATGCATTCAACTCTAATTCCCCTTCAACACAGACCCATTCATTGACATTAAGGATCACTCATCTGAGGAATACAGAAAGAACATGCAGACTAATAAGAATTCTCAATATAATAGGAAAAGCAAATATATAAAAATCAAAAAGAACAAAAATATTTCTTAAGCAAATCACAAGTTTAAGTAATGTTTTACTCTTAATTTTTATCAGAGAGTAGAAATATAGAAATTTATACTTAATTGAGAGCTATTTGTTATTTTATATGGTAGTTATAAATGTAAATGCTGACCAGATTCAGATGTTCAATGATATTCCATGAGGAGTTTATGATTAATTTTTTATATAACCTTCAGTCTACTCTATTTAACAAAGCAGTCATTTTTTTTGTTTTTTTGTTTGTTTGTTTTTGGGCTTCCCCACCCCCTAAGTTGTTATGCTCATTGATTGGCTGGGGAGAGAATGATTAGTATTTATAATTAATAAAATATAGTAACTTTAAATAAATTTAGATTGTATCCTGTCACTCAGTGTATCCGACTTTACAAGAGAATGAATATTATTTTTTAAAAAGCAATAGAAAGTGAAAGCAGCTCATATTCACCACACCTTACTTACAGGGATTTTAGAAGAAGCATTCTCTCTCAGAGAAAAAAGTGACATAAGCAAAATGACCTCCCAAGATGTTTTAGGTAATGTCTGTCCTCAGTTGTTCAGATTTCTACACCAATATCCCATCTGTGATTTTAAATGAAATTACTACTGTTATGACAAGCATATGAAAAAACTTCTACCCAGATAAAACAAAAGGAACTATTACTTCTGAGAATGTTATGCAGATAAAAATTTTGAAGTAAATCATACCTTATTTTCAGGGCATAAACAATGTCATTTTAGTTACATAAACCCAATAATTTATATTTTCTAGTAATGGGAAAAATATATATAATTTTTAAAGACTCAATTATTAGACATTTAAAGAAATAAATTATTTATGTGTATTATATCCAGAAATTAGATTGAAGACACTAAAATGCTTCTTATTAATTAAATCTTCTTACTTCAAAAAAGCACACTGTAAAATAACCATTAATTTGGTAAGTCTAAGCATTTCTTTGTCTGGTTGCAGGCCCTAGCATTCATTGAGTATTCTCACCTACACATATACTATGGCAGTGGTCCTCAACCTTGACTAAACATTGGAATCACTTGAGGAACTTTTAAAGATTTTGGTGCCAATTAAGTCTCTATTTTGATAGGAATTCCCCTTGGGGAAATATTTGTAAAGCTTTCCAGGTGATTATAATGTGCAGCCAGCATGGAGAACCACTGTACTAGAAAATATCTTAAATGTGTCATAACCAAAGTTTCTGTTATATCTCGGGATACTTGACATAGGCAAATTCACCTGCCAATTAGATCATCAGAGGGAACCTAAAAAGAGAGTGGTGGGGTAAAATGCATGAATTTTTTTTTCTTGTGTTATTCCACCTCCTTTCTGAAGATGTTGCAGAAGACTCCAACTTTTAGTGCCTTTTTAACTTCTCTGAAATCTTAAAGAACCTAATTTTCTTCAACAAGTATTCAATAAATTTTAATGGAAACATACTATGTAGCAAGTACTCTGTTATTTCTTGCATACTGTAATTTTTTATACCCTGATGTTTGTTCTTTAAATTAAATATCTAACATCTCCAATAAGATTGTAATGACTTTCAAGGCATGGACCAACTTTATTCATCTCTGTAAAGCAGTTTAGTATCGTGAAACAGATAGACTTTGCTGTGGAACAATATGGAATATGGAATCAGACATGTATGAATAGGTATCCCAGTTTTGCTACTGTGGAGTCTCAAATAAAGTAATTTCTATGAACCAGAGTTATCTTGGCTATAAAATAAAAGTGATAAACTCATTGGAAAGCTGTGAGGATTAAATGAGACCTCAAATGTACTTACTATAGATCTGAGCACAAAAAGGGTGCATTTCTACATCCATCCATTTATATAACAAATATTTGAGTGCTTGTTCTCTAACAGTCACTGTTTTAGATACTAGGAACACTGAGTGAATCAAAACATTTTAATCTCTGCCCTAATGGTGCTTAACTTTTCATGAGGGACTCAGACAATAATAAAAAACATATTTTTCAAAGAAAGTAAGGCAGGGTAAGTAAATGATAGTGACAGAGAATATTATAATCAATAGGTTGGTTAGTGAAGGACTTTTTGGAAACAGGATATTTGAGTAACTAAAAGAAGCAAAGGAGACATTGATGCATGTGTCTTTGAAAAGACTTCCTGTTCAAGAAAGAGGGAAAAGATGGTATAATATCCCTGCCATTTGAATGAAATCCATGTTTTATTTTTTATTCTTTTATTTATTTTTTAAGATTTCATTTATTTTTTTGAGAGAGAACGAGAGAGAGCACAAGCAGGGTGAAGGACAGAGGGAGAAGCAGACTCCCCGCTGAGCAGGAAGCCAGATGCGATGCTGGACTTGATCCCAGGACTCTGGAATCATGTCCCGAGCTGAAGGTGGACGCTTAACTGACTGAGCCACCCAGGAGCCCCTAAATCCATGTTATAAAAAGACAACAAAGAGTTCACCATAGCTTAGATGCATTTAAGGAGGCACAGAATTGTAAGAAATGAAAGTGAAAAGATCACCAAGGGAAAATTATATGAAATTATAATAAAAATGTGTGGTAGGCGGAATGGTCCTTGAAGATGTCCAAATCCTAATCCCCAGAACCTATGAATATTTTATGCTACATGGTATGGAAGAATGGGAGAATTAATATTTTAAATGGGATTAAGTTTGCTAACCAGATGCCTTTAAAATAAGATTATCTTGTTTTTTCTGAGTGGGCCCTATATAATGACATGGTCTTTAGATATGGGAGAGGAAGCCAGGAACAGTTAGTGTAAGAGTGATGAAGCATGGAAAAGATTCGACTGTCCATTGCTGGCTTTGGAGAGGGAAGGAGGCCATGAGCCAAAGAATATGAATAGACTTTGGAAGCTGCAAAAGTCAAAGAAACAGATTCACCCCTAGAGCCTCCACAGGAAGCACAGTTCTTCTGAAACCTTGATTTCAGCACGGTGAAACTCATCTCAGACTTACGAACTCTAAAACTTAACAATAAATATGTGCTATTTCAGGCTACTAAATTTGCGGTAATTTGTTGCACCACCAACAGAAAACTAATACAATATGATCACGATGATTTTGGTGAGTCCCCAGAAGAGTCACCTTATCTGCTTAACACTTTAAGAAAGGTATTCATTCAGCTGCTCTATGGAGAATAATGTGTAGAGAACAAGAGTGGAAGCAGAGAAGTCAGTTGAGTAGGGTAGGTATTTTAGAAGTTCAGGTAGGAGTTGATGGGTGCTTGAGCTTTACATTTAGCTAATAGATTTGATGCAAGGTAAGATAGCAATAAGGAAAGTAAAATATACCCAAACTGTTTGCTTTGCTTAGTAAGATGAATTGTGAAGCTATTTATAATTGAAATGAATTTGAAGTGGGACTTTCCCTATTATACATATAATACCTAATACCTTAACAACAACACAGTAAGCACTCAATAAACAGTTAATGAAAACAATAAGAACACTGATGAAGATGATAATAATGGCAATGTAAATAGTAATGATCCAAAATGATATTGATGATGAAAAAGGTAAGAGGAAAAACAGAACCTTAATGGGCCTCCATTGAATATTACAAATAAGAATATTAAATACCACTGTTTAATTTTCCTCCCAAATATTTTTGCTGGAATTCTAGTGAGTTAGTTGCAGTGAGACAAAAACAGAATGTACCATGAGCTACATATGGAAATACTGATGCTTAGGATTTTCTCTTAATTTGTCTTTATTTTCAACTTTATTATCATGCTATCTTTAGTCAACTAAATAAAAATTAGTTTCTATGATCCTTTTTATATGGCCATGATGCCTCCATACCACACAGAAAAACCCTAGCAAGCCCTGTACATTTAAACCTTTCCAACATTTTATTACTGAAGGTATTGTTCATTAGGGTAGAACTTTGTTTTGTTTACTGCTGTATCCCCACCACCAAGAATAGCAAATTGCATATAAAGTTCTCAATAAAAACTTGTTGATAAAATGAACAAGTGGATATGTCTTGTCTAATATTTGCTTTGTCAGCATTGCCAGCAGATCCTAGAGTGACTCAATTTACCAAAATGTTCAATGAATTAAGTTTGGTTTACATTCTACATGGGTAATACCAGGCATGTTTATGAGAACAACATAGATCAAATTCAGGCCCAAAGTTCAGACATTATTTAAAAAAATTACTTTTGTGTGAGATGATACATTCATTTAGGCATACCTTGCAAACATAATAAAATAAAATTTGATATTGTGTTTGTTAATATACTACTAATTTTATCTCTAATCTCATAATAAATTAACATATTATAAAACAAACACTTCATTACTTTCTCTTGAAGAATTACAGAGAAAAATGATCAGATATGTAGGTTTGTAGAATATAGGTAGGATATTGTAGAATATATGTAGAATATATGTAGAATATATTCTGTTAGGTAATCTTTGAATGTATGATGCTCATTTGTCTTCAATATTTCCAATTTCCACATTCATAACTGGGGAAGTAGACCAAGCCAAAACCACCAAATATTTAAAAATATTTTTCAGAACATGACATTTTGGATATTAAAAGGAATTCTATTAATAGACATACCATATTGAAAATAAAAATGGGAACAACACACTGAACAAGTTGAATAACTGACTTTAATTTTGATTTACAATTGAATTTAAGTACCTAAATTTAACATTTTTAGTTACTTAGATTTACAACTATCCAGAGGTCACTTGTTACTGGAAATATTTATTTATTTTCAAACTATTAGTTATATCTAAAAATTAATGTATAACTAACCTCAAACTGCATATGATTGAAATAAATTTAAACTATAACAAACTATCATTTATACATAAAGTAAGGCAAGCAAAACTGCCCCAGCTTCTAAATGAGTTGGCATTTCTATTACTGAAGAGTTTTATCCTGCTAAGCTTTTACAAAACTCAATTAAGAAATTTTTTAAAATGCTAAAAATAATTTGAACTCAAAACAAAATACTACATTAATTTGAAAATCTTACTGAAGTAACTATCTTTAGAAATTCAGAATCCAAATTATTACATGTGATTGAATTTGCTCTTCATGCATACATGTAAGAATATATAACAATTATGATCCTGAAAAAATCGTGGAATATAATGTGATTATAATAGGTAGCCTATAGAAAACCATGTGTTTTTTGTTTGTTTATTTGTTTTTTATTGATAATGTAGGATTAGGAGTTGTCCATGAGTGTACTAGGCATCATACTTTTTCTAATGAAACAGTCATCACAAAGTATGGGATCAAATCAAAGCTAGAACCTAAACAGTATGAGAATGTCAAAAAACAGTCTTGAGAAATTTATTACTATCTTTAGTGTACTTGTCTGCTTGGAAGTTCATTTAAAACACACACACACACACACACACACACACACACACACACACACACACACACACACAGACTATGCATAGGCTTAAGCAACAGAAATTAGTTTTTTCACAGTGCTGGTGGCGAAAGTCCAAGCCAAGGTTTTCAGCAGGGTTTGGTTCCTGGTGAAACCTCTCTTCCTGACTTGCAGACAACAGTTTAAATTAATTATCGATATGGTTAAACTAAATCTACCGCCTGGTTAGATGTTTTTCACATCCTCCAGTTTTCCTTTGTTTCTTTCATTCTCCCTGTTTTTTAGTCTTCTGTCAGTTTGAGCATTTTTATGATTCTGTTTATCTCATCTATTGATTTACTATCTCTTCCTTAATTTTTCATGGTTTCCCCAGTTTATAATACATATATTTAAAATAATCTAAGTATTCTATCTTAAATATTATAATATAACCTGTATAGTATAAAAACCTCATAATTATATTTTCAATTCCTATCTTCCATTTCTTGTGCCATTGTATTCATATATTTTACTTTTATGTATGCCATAAACACACACTACATTGTTCCTCATATTGCTTTAAACAGTCAGTTACTTTTTAGAAGAATAAAAAATAAGGGGGAACAAGATGTTTAACCTTCATTTATTCCATACTTGGTACTCTTCATTTCTTTCTATAGACCTATCTTTCTGGCTGCCTTGTATTCTTTCTATCTGTAGAAATTCTTTTAATATTTCTTGTAGAGCAGGTCTTCCAAAGACCCATTTCTGAGGAATATTTCTATTGAGTATAGAACACTCAGTTGTTTCTTTTCTTTCTTTTTCAGTGTTTTAAAGGTGTCACTCTTGTCTTTTTGTTTACACAGTTCCTGTTAAGAGGTTTGCCGTAACTGTTATCCTTATTCTTTTTTTAAATAATATGTACTTTTCTCTGCCTACATTCAAGATTTTCTGTCTTGCATTTTTATCAGTTAGAATGATACACATTTGTTTAGTTTTTTGCTTTTTTTTTTGTATTTATACTGTTTGATGTTCTCTGAGGTTCTTGGTTCCATAAATTGGTGTCCGTCACTAAAAAAACTGTCAGCCATTATCTCTTAAAATATACTCTTTTCATTTTTTCTTTTCTTTTTTCCTTTTTTCTTTTTTTCTTTTCTCTTTTCTCTTTTCCTTTTTTCCTCCCTTCCTTTTTCTTACATTTGTTTGCTTTTTCCCCTCCCTCCAGCTGCAGTGGTTTTCCACAGTTATTCCAAATACCTACAATTTACCATTTTGTTGCCATTCTCTCTGCAAAGTAAGGCTTTTGTTCTACAGGGAAAATAGGAGAGATAGATACAGATTTTCAGTGGTGGCTGCTTCTCTGCTCTCTAACTCCAGCGGGTATCCATTAGGGCCCCCAGGCTACTATGTTTTTCCCTCAGCCTTCTTCCTATAAACACAGGTTACTGTTCCACATGAAAGAGAAGGAAGATGGACCTAGGCTCATTTTGGAAGTGTCTATTATTTTTCTCCTCAGCACCACAAGGTACACTTTTTTAGAATTCTCACCAGTATTTCCTGTCAGTCTCTTGAGGTTCTTGAAGAAAACCTTCCAAGATGCTACGACCTCCCCTATACTCAGCTAGCCCACACTCATTCTTTGACAATTAAAAAAAAAATCTAGCTAAATCTTCCTTATACAACATCCAGTAGAATCTGTCCTAGGTAGGCAAATTCTCAGGTCCTTTTTCTCCCCGAAAGTGCATGTATTCCTCTAGATTTAAAGTTAGTTTTTGGCTAATGACTTCAGAGAGAGTTTGTACATCTTTCTCCTTATGGTGTGGAACACTCTTTCTAGCACTCTTTGCCTGCAAGCTAAAACTGGATAGCCCTTATGACACTTTTAATTTTTTTGGTCCAATCAGTACATTAAAATTTAATTTTAAAAGTATTCAGCACAACTTTTTCATGTCAAAAGACAACATTTGTTAAAAACATATTCTTAAGTCATATATAGATTATAGGCTAAGGTTGTGGAGCTATCCATCTACAAAGACATGAGCTCAGAATGTTTTCTACAATTATAAAAACCTAAAGATAAAACCTGCTCTACCATTTCTAAGTTGTTTGGCATGCAGAAAATGAAAGAACTTAGGTCATATTGATATGAGTGTTAAAAAAAGCTAATGTATATGAAGAACTGAAGACAATGCCTACCATACAGTAGATTTTCAATAAACATTAGAAGTCATTATTGTTACCAACCCAAATGTCATAGAAGTCTTCTGCAAAGGTTTTAAATGAAAACATCTACAAAACCATCTTAAATAATAAATTCTAAGACTACAAGATAGTTACATTTTATCTGAAGTCAGGTCAATAACCATTTTGAAAAGCTTATAACAGCAATCTACATGTGGCTATGTAGTAACTGTTTAATAAGTATGTCTATGGATAAGAAATAAATATATCTATGGGGGTCCTCATCACTGTGTTGAAGCTTTCTGAAACACAAATACACACACACACACACACACACTTATATGGTTCTTAAATTAGTTGCCATATCGTACGATGAAATAAAAACAACAAAATTAGAGAAAATGAATATTTTTTTCTACTGATACAGTATTAAATTAGGAACTCACAGAAAAGTTACATATGGTCAATCCTCATCATTAGCAGATTCCTACTAGATACAGTTTATCTTTAACACCAAAATTAATACTCACGGTACTTTCATGGACATTTGCAGATATATGAACAAAGCAACAAAAAATTTGAGTCACCTTAATCTCATGTTCCCAGCTGAGGTCAAACAAAGCAATGTTCGGCCTTCTTGCTTCAGTTCTCATAAAAAATGACCAGAAAGTGGAAATGATAGGGAGCAGTGCAGTATAGTGCAAGAAGCTCTCTTCTCTGGGGCCAGTTGGATCCAGTTTGTAATCCCAACTCTGGTACTTGTTTATGAAGTGGCATCAGGCAAATCACTTAACACATGGAAATCTCATTTTCTCTCTGGTAAAATAAATAGAATCTACCAGGATGAGTTATTTTTAAGATTTAGTATTATAACCCACATGAACTATGTGTGTGTGTGCATATATAGATAGAGATACAGATATACATTTAGATAGATATATTATTTCCCCCAGGAATAAGGGTTCAATATTTGGTAATTCAGTGTTCACAGCAACTTTACAGAACAAAACTCCTGCAAATATGGAGAAGTGACTGTATATCACCGTAAAAACAAAAATGTGTGGCTTAAATATGGTGAGAGGACACATCTCTCTTAAATAAGACTTCACAGTCAAGAAAGGACAATAGATTTAGATATACAAGCATGCATGAGAAGTAAGATCTGGGGGACAGGGACTGTGAGAGAAGTTCACTTTATGGAAAGCCTTAGAGGCCAAATTGAGCCATTTGGATAGGATATGCTAGTTAACTCAGAACTAGCAAATGTTTTGACCGAGGGAATAAGTCTGACAGCAATCTTTGAAGAATATTAATCCGGAAACAACATAGAAGTTATCTGTCTGATAAATTCAAAAGAAAGAGATTGGAGAATCTTGTGACAGACCAAATAGAAGAGATGAATCTGGAGGTCATTAACATGGAAAAACTGATAAAAGATATGAGTGGGATGAAGCAGTGATAGGAGTCAAATTAATGCTAAAATTGTGACCCAGAGTAATTGGAAAGAAGAGTAATGATCTTGATAGAATTGTGAATTTAGAAAGCAGAGCAGGATGAGGAGACAGATGTAAAGCATGACATCTGAACAGCTGGTGTTTTTCATTTTAAATGAAGGCAAAAGAAATACTATCAGGATGTAGCAACACACAGCTGAATTCACCGAGGCATAGATGTGGAAAACAGAGAAACGACAGTGGCAAACAAACCAAAATGATGCGCTACCCAGAAAAGATGAATTGCTCTTTTTCAGCAATGACTTAGTTAGCAGAGGTTGCTAACCCTGCCAAATTACTGCTAGAGAAACTGAAATTTTCAAAAATAATGTTAGACAGCCAAGAAACTTTTGAGTAGCATATGGATATAATAGGAAAGAGATTTTTTTTTCTCCTGATAAAGTCACAAGATGAGTAGTGTTGATTCATTGTAATGAGGCATCTGGATGTCAAATCAACTATTTCATCTTGCCTCTTCAGGCATGATTCTCATTCTTTCTGGGGAACTACATTAAGTGGATCTGATTAGACTGGAGAGGCTCTTCTTTCCTCTAAGAAGAATAACCGTTGCAGAGGGCATGCACTGCCTATGTTCATGAGAAATTCCTCCCCTTTTTCTGTTGAGTTCCTCCCTGGTCAGTGGATTAGGTTTTCCCTTTTGGCCACTACCTTACACAGGGTGTGCAAAACCCCTGTCTTCCATTGGTTTGGGACAGGGGAGGGAATATGCTAATGAATGTCTTATACCATTACAGGGCAGTTGGCACATAGGTAAAAGCAAAAGGGGTAAGCATGACAAATGTTAGTTTATGCTCACCACTCCTAGTCCTTTCTCCCTAGTTCCAAGGCCCTTGGTTGTGGCCTTTTCCCTTATATTGAATATTTCTCTTCCACCAATATATGCAAGCATGTTGCTTCTCTCCTTCCTCTCCCTTTCCAGGCACTTAAAGTTAAAATGTGGTCTACAACATTCTACAAAGGATTTCTGTTACACTAAGATATGTGTTTTGTTTGGACCACTGTTTTTAATTTACATGGTTGGGGAAAGAATATGCCCTAAAAAAGCAAGGTAGCAGGGGGTGGGGGGTGACAGGGATAAGCACAGGAAAGCAAAATGTCTTTGATTATTATTGTTCTGTTTTAGCACAACAGTCTGTTTCTACCACAATTGCAGTGAACATTGTTCTTCACTCTTTTATTTACGAATCAGCAAACCATGTATCTTAGTATAATCACAAAGCAAAAAGTCAAAATGACAAATTACGAGAAACTAT
The DNA here is from genome assembly GCF_003265705.2 of Callorhinus ursinus. Classification (NCBI taxonomy): domain Eukaryota; kingdom Metazoa; phylum Chordata; class Mammalia; order Carnivora; family Otariidae; genus Callorhinus; species Callorhinus ursinus. Next base: position 95,346,868 of record NW_027397066.1, on the reverse strand, counting down.
TGATAAATTACATAATAGATTTCACATATTTTCTCTGTGTGAAATAAAACTTCCTTGATCTCAAATATATTTAGAATTCAAAAGTCCACAAAAGTACATGCACAGAGAGTAAATTAAGTGTAGATGTTTTATGTAGACAGTCAATAATACAACTCATGCCATTTTTTAATTCTTCAGCTAACAAATATTGATTATTTCCTATGCACCTGGTACAATGGGGAATTCATCTTTATATTAGATATATTTCTACAGACCAATATCTTTGATGAACATGGATGCAAAAATTCTCACCAAAATACTAGCCAATAGGATACAACAGTACATTAAAAGGATTATCGACCACGACTAAGTGGGATTTATCCCTGGGCTGCAAGGTTGGTTCAACATCTGCAAATCAACCAGTGTGATACAATACATTAATAAAAGAAAGAACAAGAACCATATGATCCTCTCAATAGATGCAGAAAAAGCATTTGACAAAGTATAGCATCCTTTCTTGATCAAAACTCTTCAGAGTATAGGGATAGAGGATACATACCTCAATATCATAAAATCCATCTCTGAAAAACCCACAATGAATATCATTCTCAATGAGGAAAAATTGAGAGCTTTCCCCCTAAGGTCAGGAATATGGCAGGGATGTCTACTAACACCACTGCTATTCAACATAGTACTAGAAGTCCTAGCCATAGCAATCAGACAACAAAAAGAAATAAAGGCATCAAAATTGGCAAAGAAGAAATCAAACTCTCACTCTTTGCAGGTGATATGATACTTTATGTGGCAAACCCAAAAGACTCCACCCCAAAACTGCTAGAACTCATACAGGAATTCAGTAAAGTGGCAGGATATAAAATCAATGCACAGAAATCAGTGGCATTCCTATACACCAAAAACAAAATGGAAGAGAGAGAAATTAAGAAGTCAATTCCATTTACAATTACACCCAAAACAATGAGATACCTCGGAATAAATCTAACCAAAGAGGCAAAGAATCTGTACTCAGAAAACTATAAAATACTCATGAAAGCAATTGAAGAAGACACAAAGAAATGGAAAAATGTTCCATGCTCATGGATGGGAAGAACAAATATTGTGAATATGTCAGTGCTACCTAGAGCGATCTACACATTCAATGCAAACCCTATCAAAATACCATCACTTTTTTCAAAGAAATGTAACAAATAATCCTAAATTTGTATGGAACCAGAAAAGACCCCGAATAGCCAGAGGAATGTTGAAAAAGAAAAGCAAAGCTGGTGGCATCACATTTCCGGACTTCGAGCTCTATTACAAAGCTGTCATCATCAAGACAGTATGGTACTAGCACAAAAACAGACACATAGATCAAGGGAACAGAATAGAGAGCCCAGAAATGGACCCTCAACTCTATGGTCAACTAATCTTTGACAAAGCAGGAAAGAATGTCCAATGGCAAAAAGACAGTCTCTTCAACAAATGGTGTTGGGAAAATTGGACAGCCACATGCAGAAGAATGAAACTGGACCATTTCCTTATACCACACACAAAAATAGACTCAAAATGGTTGAAAGACCTAAATGTGAGACAGGAGTCCATCAAAATCCTAAAGGAGAACACAGGCAGCAACCTCTTCGAACTCAGCCGCAGCAACTTCTACCTAGAAACATCGCCAAAGGCAAGGGAAGCAAGGGCAAAAAGGAACTATTGGGACTTCATCAAGATAAGAAGCTTTTGTACAGCAAAAGAACAGTCAACAAAACCAAAAGACAACTGACAGAATGGGAGAAGATATTTGCAAATGACATATCAGATAAAGGGCTAGTATCCAAAAATCTATAAAGAACTTCTTAAATTCAACACCCAAAGAACAAATGATCCAATCAAGAAATGGGCAGAAAACATGAACAGACATTTTTCCAAAGAAGACACCCAATTGGCCAACAGACACATGAAAAAGTGCTCAACATCACTGGACATCAGGGAAATCCAAATCAAAACCTCAATGAGATACCACCTCACACCAGTCAGAATGGCTAAAATTAACAAGTCAGGAAACAACAGATGTTGGCGGGGATGCCCAGTAAGGAGAACCCTCCTACACTGTTGGTGGGAATGCAAGCTGGTGCAGCCACTCTGGAAAACAGGATGGAGGTTCCTCAAAAAGCTGAAAATAGAGCTACCATACGATCCAGCAATTGCACTACTGGGTATTTACCACAAAGATACAAATGTAGTGATCTGAAGGGGTCCGTGCACCCCAATGTTTATGGCAGCGATGTCCACAATAGCCAAACTGTGGAAAGAACAAGATGTCCATCGACAGATGAATGGATAAAGAAAAGGCAGTGTATATATATATGTGTGTGTGTGTGTATATATATATAGTGTATATATGTGTATATAAATATATAATGGAATATTATGCAGCCATCAAAAGGAATGAAATCTTGCCATTTGCAACGACGTGGATGGAACTGGAGGGTATTATGCTGAGCAAAATAAATCAATCAGAGAAAGACATGTATCATATGACCTCACTGATATGAGGAATTCTTAATCTCAGGAAACAGGGTTTCTGGAGTGGTGGGGGTGGGAGGGATAGGGCGACTGGGTGAGAGACATTGGGGAGGGTATGCGCTATGGTGAGTGCTGTGAATTATGCAAGACTGTTGTCTCACAGACCTGTACCTCTGAAACAAATAGTACATTATATGTTAAAAAAAAAAAAAAAGAAGATAGCAGGAAGGGAAAAATGAGGGGGGGTGGAAATCGGAGGGGGAGATGAACCATGAGAGACTATGGACTCTGAGAAACAAAGTGAGGGTTTTAGAGGGGAGGGAGATGGGGGGATGGGTTAGCCTGGTGATGGGTGTTAAAGAGGGCACGTACTGAATGGGACACTGGGTGTTATACGCAAACAATGAATCCTGGAACACTACATCAAAAACTAATGATGCAATGTATGGTGATTAATATAACAATAATAAATTAAATAAATAAATAAATAAATAAATAAATAAATAAGATATATTTCTTGCCTGCTTTGTGCTTACATTATGGAGAAGGAGCTAGCTGTAGTTCCCTCAGTTTTATTGATGTATGATTGTCATAAAATACATGTTATTTATTTTAAATATATGATTTGATTAATTTTGGGATTTATATAGTAATGTAACCACCATTACAATAAAAATATAGAACATTTCAATCAACTTAAAAAGTACCCACATGTGCTTTTTGAGTTGAGCTCTGCTCCCAATTTCCCACTCTAGCAATCTTTAACCTGTTTTCTTTCTTTCTTTCTTTTTTTTCTTTCTTTCCTACAGATGTTTTTTATCACTGATTTTCCTTTTCTAGAATTCATATGCATCAAATCATACAATATATATTTTTGTGTTTCACTTAACATAACGTTTTTGTAATTTTCCATGTTGTGTTCATTAAGACTGTACTCTTAAATTGCTAAGCATGATAGCACAGTATGGATATAACACTTTTTTAACTCACCAGTTGATGGGCATTTGAGTTCTATCAAATTTTAATTATTAAAAACAATACTGTAATACAATTTTCCTTGTTTACAAATCATTTTTGGAGACATGTTTTTATTTCATTTCAGTGAATTCTGAAGAATGAGATTGTTGGGTCACATGATAAGTGCATATTTAATCTTATAAAACACTGCCATACTGTTTTCCAAAAAGACTATCATTTTGCATTCCACCAGCTGTATGAGTTCCATTTGGCCCGTATTTTTGCCCGTACTTCATGTTCTTGGTCTTTTTACTTTTAGCGATTCTAGTGAGATTGTAGTAAAATCTTACTGTGGTCTTAATGTGTATCTTGAATCTCTACATGTATGTCTTCCATCAATTTCAGAAATTTCAGTTATTATTTCTTCAAATATTTTTCAGCTACATTTTTTTATCTCCTTTCTCACTGGGATTCTAATTCATTGATATTTTCATCCCTCTTCAACTTCACTTTTTCCTCCATTATCTCCATTTGGCTGGTAAGACTGTTCATTGATTTTCTTATATAAGATAATTTAATCTTCAGTTCCAAAATTACCACTTCTTTTTCTTATTCAATTTCTCTGCTAAAGATTCATTATCTTTTTTATTTGTTGCAAGCATATTTTGTTTTATATCATTAAAATTATTTTAAGGGAAGCACTTTTTAAATTTTTTAGTTTTTATTTAAATTCTAGTTAGTTAACATATAGTATAATATTGGTTTCAGGAGTAGAATTTAGTGATTCATCACTTACATATAACACCCAGTGCTCAGCACAACAAGTGCCCTTAACCTTAATACCATCACCCATTTAGCCCATCCCCCCCATCCCCTACCCATCTCCCCTTCAGGAACTCTCTGTTTTCTATAATTAGAGTCTCTTATGGTTTGCCTCCCTTTATCTCTCCCTTTTTTTCCCCTTCCCCTAAGTTCATCTGCTTTTTTTGTTCATTTGTTTTTTAAATTCCGCACAAGTGAAATCATATGGTATTTGTCTCTGATGACTGATTTATTTTCCTTAGCATAATACCCTCTAGCTCCATCCACATCGTTGCAAATGGTAAGATTTCATTATTTTTGATGGCTGAGTAATATTCCATTATATATATGTATATACATATATGTATATACATATACCATTTCTTCTTCATTCATTCATCAGTTGATGGACATTTGGGCTCTTTCTATAATTTGGCTATTGTTGATAATGCTGCTATAAACATCGGAGGGTGTGTACCCCTTCAAATCAGTACTTTTGCATCCTTTGGGTAAATACCTAGCAGTGCAGTTGCTGGGTTGTTGGACAGTTCTATTTTTAACTTTTTGAGGAACCTCCATACAATACAGTATTAGTAACTATAGTTACTATGCTGTACATTAGATCTCCCGAACTTCTCATCTCATATAACTGCAACTCTATACCCTTTGGCCAACATTTCCCCATCCTCCTCCCACCCCACCCCCCAGGTAACCATTCTAGTCTCTGCTTCCAAGAGTTTGAGTATTTTAGATTCCCATGTAAAAATAGGATCATGCCATACTTGTCTTTCTGTGTCTGGCTTATTTCACTCTGCATAAAGTCCTGTAGCTTCATTTATGTTGTTGCAAATGACAAAATTTCCTTCTTTTGTGAAAGCTGAATAGTAATCCATTGTTTATATACTGCAATTTCTTCATCCATTCATCTGTCAACAAACAGGTTGTTTCAATATCTTGCCTAATGTAAATAATGTCACACTAAAATAGAAGTGCAGACATCTCTTTGAAATACTGACTTCATTTCCTTTAGATATATACCAAGAAGTAGGTTGATGTATCATATTTTTAATTTTTTGAGGAATTTTCTTTTGTTTTCCATAATGGCTGCACCAATTTACATTCCCACCAACCGTATACAAGGGTTCCCTTTTCTCTTCTTTCTCACCAGCAGTTGTTAATTTTGTCTATTTGATAATAGCCATTCCTAAAATGTGAGGAGATACCTCATTGTAGTCTTAAATTGTATTTCCCTGATGACTAGTGATGTTGAGTACACTTTCACAAACCTGGTTGTCATTTCTATGTATGCTTTTTAGAAATGTCTATCCATGTCCTTTGTCCATTTTTTAAATTGGGTTATCTGTTTTCTTGCTATTGAGTTCAGTTCCATATATTTTGGATGCTCTCCATTTGTTTATTTTTGCTTTTGTTGCCTGTGTTTTGGTGACATGACCAAAAAAATTGTTGCCAAGACCAATGTCAAGAACATTTTTTCCTAGATTTTTCACTAACAGTTTTATAGTTACAGGTCTTATATTTAACTAAATCTATTTTTAGCTAACTTTGTATATGGTATGAGATGAGGGTCCATTTTATTCTTCTGTACATAGTAGCTAGTTTTCCCCCAACAAAATTTATCAGAGACGATCCTTTCCCTGTTGTGTGTTCTTGGAAATTTTGTTGAAAAGCAATTTGACCATAAATATGTAGATTTATTTCAGGGTTCTTTAATCTGTTCCATTGATCTATACATCTGTGTTTATACCCTACCATACTGTTCTGATGATTATGCCTTTGTAATATATTTTGGAATCAGGAAGTGTGATAACTGCACACTTGTTCCTCTTGTTCAAGACTGATAGAGTATTTGGGGTCTTGGTGGCTCTGTATGAATTTTAGGATTGTTTTTTCTATTTATGTGAAAAAATGTCATTGGAATTTTGATAGGGATAACACTGAATCTATAGATCACTTTGGGTAATATGAACATTTTAACAACATGAATTCTCCCAATCGATAAACACAGGGTATCTTTCCATTTGTTTGTGTCTTCTTTAGTTTATTTCATCGGGGTCTTATAGTTCTCAGTGTATACATCTTTTGCCTCATTGATTAAATTTATTTCTAAAAATTTCATTATTTTTGATGCTATTGTAAATGAGATTGCTATTTTAACTTCTTTTTCAGACAGTTCATTGTTAGTATACAGAAACACGATTGATAGTGTATCCTGCAATTTTACTGAATTTATTAGTTTTAACAGCTTTTTGGTGGATTCTTTAGGTTTCCTACATATTAGATTGTATTAAAAGCAAACAAAGACGATTTTACTTCTTTTCTGATTTTGATCCTATTATTTCCTTGTCATGCCTAATTTCTCTGGCCAGGATTTCCAATACTATGCTGAATGAAAGTGATGAGATTAGGCATCTTTCTTTTGCTTCCGATCTTAGAGGAAAAGTTTTCAATTTTTTACTGTTGAATACAGTGGGCTGCTCATATTTGGCTTTTATTATGTTGTGATACATTCCTTCTATATGTAATTTGTTGAGAGTCTTTATCATTCAAGGATGTTGTATTTTGCCCAGTGCTTTTTCTGCATCTATAGAGATGAACATATGGTTTTCATTCTTCATTCTGTTAATGTGGTGTATCACATTTATTGATTTGAGTATGTGGAATCATCTCTGAATTCCAGGAATAAATCCCACTTGATTATGGGGTACGATTATTTTAATGTGCTTTTGAATTTGCTTTGCTAGAATTTTGTGGAAGATTATTGCATCCATGTTTATAAGAGATATTGGCTTGTAATTTTCTTTTCTTGTAATGTCCTTATCTGGCTTTGGTATCATGGTAATACTGGCCATGTAAATGAGTTTAGAAGTATTCTTTCCTCTTCCTTTTTTTTTTTTTTCTTTAAGAGTCTGAGAAAGATTGGTGACAATTCTTCCTCAAATGTTTCGTAACATTCACCAGTGAAGATATCTGGCCTTGGCTTTTATTTTCTGGGAGGTTTTTGATTACTGATTCTATCATCTTCCCCATTATTGATCTGATCAGGTTTTCTATTTCATCATGATTCAGTTGTATGTTTCTAAGAATTTTCCATTTCTTCTAGGTTATCTAATTTGTTCATAGTAATCCCTCATGATCCTTTGCATTTCTGTGGTATCATTTGCACTATCTCCTCTTCCAATTCTGATTTTATTTATTTGTATCAACTTTTTCCTCTTATAGTCTAGCAGAAGATTTGTCAATTTTGTTTATCTTTCAAAACACCAGTTATTAGTTTCATCGATCACTTCTATTGTCTTTTTAGTCTCTATTTCATTTATTTCTGTTGCAATCTTTATTATGTCCTTCCTTCTGCTAATTTTAGACTTAATTCATTACTTATCTAGTTTCTTGAGGTGTAAAGTTTGGTTGATTTTTTGAGATTTTTCTTTTTTCTGGAGGTAGTCATTTCTGTAAATTATAAACTTCCCTCTCAGAACTGCTTTTGTTCATCCCATACATTTTGATATGCTGTGTTTCTATTTTAATTTGTCTTGAGATATTTTTTGATTTCCGTTTTGGAGGACAAAAGTCAGTTCTTTGCTTTTTCCCAACCACACAAAGGAGTGTGTGATGTAAGAGGATGCCTGTCCCTTTTCTTTACTGCTAACTATAGGTTGTTCAGTTCTTGAAATGAAGTATTATAGAAACTGGTCCTAAAATGCTGGGGATAGGACCCCTTTTGCTCCCTTTTCTCCCAAATAGAGGAAAATAAAACAAAACAAAATAACATAGCTCTTTTCTGTGCCTATTCCCAACCTCACAGGGCATGCTGGCTGTAAAGAAATGCCTTTCCTTTTCCTTTGTTCATACCTGTCCCAGGGCAGCAGGTTCTGCAGTTCTGCACTTGTATAAGGCAAAATAGAAACATTATTGTTAGATCATTGTTTTTGTGGAGGAATGAGAGGTATGGATTCCTATTACCCCATCTTTCTGATGTCATTCCCTCAAAGTCTATTTCTTGGACAAATATTTCAGTCTGATTTCAGATATTTTGAACTGAGCTGTTTTGACTCTGTTTGGCATATGCTTCCTTCATACTGGCCAAACATGTGAATAGACAGATTTGGGGAATCTTCTGCAGGTTTCTTTTCTACCTGAGATTGCCCATCTACTACCCAGCAGTTTCCCCAGATTTAGATTTCTGGTTCTTTAGGCAAGAATGACTGCATATGTTCCACCAATATCAACATCCCAGGAGCCATACTGGAATGTGGCTGGCAACAAACTAAATGTTGTGAAAACAAGAACTCGTGCATATGACTTTGTTCTTCCAACCATATGTATATGTGCTCAAAAAGAATTTGCCTGCTTTGTTTCACTCTGTAGTTCTTCCAGGTAATTCCTTAATACTTCTAGATTTTATAGGTGGGTTCCGCAGAGGAATCAGTCCTATAGGAACTCAGTACAAATGAAAGCTTGTTGTTGTACTTTGACCATATGGAGATTTTCCTTTCTTTCTCAACCATACTAACTTCAATATATTGATTTTTCAGTTCTGAGAACATTTTAAAGAGCTTTAAGTATTTAAGAAGAATATTAGTAAAAGCAGTAAACTCTTTAGGAAAGAGAGTACATGCTAATTAGTTTTGAATCCATCTAAGTACAGTGTCTGATAAATTGTATTTTTGTAGAGCCTTTAATTAATGGATAAACTTTTTAATCAATAACTTTAATCAGTTTAATAATATTGTAGCACTAATTTACTGTGACAATATATAAGCTGTAGATGCTTTCTCTCACACAGTATGATGCATAAGGATGACTTTGATGACATATCTAATGTGTGTTCTAGGACACACCGGTTAAAAGTTCTTCCAAGGAGAAGATACAAAACATTAATGATGAAATGCTACCATTATTATATATTTTTCTCTTTGAGAATTACAGAATAACTAAAATATTTCATTAAAATTATGTTATATATTAAGAAAATTTATCTCTTCTCACAGACTGTCTCTTTACACAGCTTTGATTTGTATTATAGTAGTAGTCTCCCAGTGATATATAATGTGAGAGTCTCTATGAAATTTGCTTTTTTGTCTATATCTTAAAGATATAAAGGGTTTGTACCTTAAAGGGTACAAACGCCATGACAAGAAAATTCCATTTTTTTTTAACTCCTTTATCCCAAACTCTAGAAAAGTACCTGGCACTAAGGAGAAATAAATGAATGGCAGTATCCCTTATGCATTCATTCAGAAAATTCGTATTAAATACTAATTAGATGTGAGACTTCATTGAAAGCTCTGGTATAGAGAAAAAAATAAAATGCGGGGCACCTGGGTGGCTCAGTTGGTTAAGCGACTGCCTTCAGCTCAGGTCATGATCCTGGAGACCGGGGATCAAGTCCCGCATCGGGTTCCCTGCTTGGCAGGGAGTCTGCTTCTCCCTCTGACCCTCCCCTCTCTCATGTGCTCTCTCTCAAATAAATAAATAAAATCTTAAAAAAAAGAATAAAATGCTTTTTCTCTCATTGTGAAGTTTATATTTTGATCATTTCTGAAGAAATAAGGAGAGTAATTATAAAAATATATTATAAAAGAATATAAAATTACTATAAATTATTGTCATCATATGTGGCTGTATTGAAAACAGAGTTGAACACAGAGTAGTTCCTCTGCCAGTAATTTAAACATACTCAGAAAACCAAACAGAGAAATATTTACCTTCTAAAGAAAATGAACAGTTCATTTTTCATGTCTCAAGATATTTTACTACTTTCTCTTACAGTCCATTAATTATATAAAATATTAAAAGGCAGTGCTTTTCTGCAAAATAAAATCAATTAAGAGACATTATATTTCAATAGTTTTAAAACTTGACTTCTATTTATTTTAATATAAATCTGTATAGGCAAGATAACCTTGTAATTGTAGCCATAAAGAAAAAAAAAAGATTGGGGATGTGGTCACATAACAAATCTTTTAATGCATAAACTACTACGTGAAATTTATACTTTTTTTTTGATCCACAGCAGTTATCTTTTCATGGATTTCATTGTTAAATGTGCTCTATAATATAGACAGATTTTAATTATTATAATTACTTTCATGAGAGAAACAATACTTAGAGAAAATTGTTTTTTGTTTTGTTTTTTTATTTAAAAAAATGAAGAGAAAAAATCTTGAGTCTCCTCATTTGTTGCTAATTTAGCAAAGAGTCACCACATATGAATTTAATTAAGAGCTACCCATGCCTCATTTACCACTCAATGAGCTATAACAGGTTTGGAAGAGCTACTGCCAGTTTTCTGAATTAATGCAATATTTAAATTAATGACATTCGTGGATAATATATGAAACTTCTAAATTGAGTTTATCTGAAAAAATGTTATATAGTATATGATTTTGTATTCAACAAGGAAATTTATCACTACATTGTCTTCTCTGAAGAAATACAAACTGAGATTCATAGAAAGTAATGCAAATTTTATAATCTTATTGATTCATATGTTCCTGTTTCTCATAAATGTCAAATACTGATTGCTTTAAGTGTCTTCCTGATAGCATGCTTCAATGATCTTCCTTCTCCTAATGAATTTTCCATTAAACATCTATTTAAAATTATGCTGCTCTATAATTTTTACTTCTTTGCTATAATAAACATGGGTAATCTATCTACACCTACCTCATTCTAAGCAAATTTTGTAAGTCATTTGCATTACTTTTTCACCTATAATAAGATGAAAAAATATATTTTAGAATATGTGATAATTAATATAGCAATGCTTTAAATGACATTCAAATGTATAACTTTCATAGTCCTCTAGAGTTCAACAATATATCTTTTGTCTACTTAATAATCCTCAAATAATTTGAAACATGGGGGCCCCTGGGTGGCACAGTCAGTTAAATGTCTGACTCTTGGTTATTTAGCTGGGGTCCTGATCTCAGGGTCATGGGACCAAGCCCCGTGTGGGGCTCTGCACTAAGTACAGTGTCTGTGTAAGACTCAATTCTCCCTTTAGCTCTGTTTCTCCCCCTTCTCCGACCCCACCCCACTGCCGCCGCACACATTGTCTCTCTGAAATAAATAAAGTCTTTAAAAATAATTTGAAACATGAATTAAAATGCAGAATAAATAATTTTGACAATAATTCTGTACCAATAATATCTTTTATCTAACGAGGATGGAATAAATTGAACAGGCTTGCCCTATAAAAAGAATATGATTGTTGGTATCTTCAACTTTATGAACTTTTGAGTAAAATGCCACATTTTTTTCTGGAAAGGAAAACACGTTTAGAGAGTCAATAAGTTTTTGAGATGTATATCAGCACATAAAACACTTTTCTGTATTTATTAAAAATCTATTGCTTAATTTATGAGTCCAATATGCACTTTCTTCCATATAAAGTAACTACATAATCATTATATTTGATTTTAAATATAATAAGTAATAAACCAACATAGTGCTATTTCCTTGAGGTGAAACCTAATGTAAATATATTGAAAATTATTCATTTATCATAATCAATATTAGAAATGGAATTAGAATGGAATTAGAAAATATAGGCCTGAAGTGCTAAGCTATTCTTTTTAGT
>NW_027397066.1:95312181-95334998 GCF_003265705.2 Callorhinus ursinus | reverse complement strand
TGATGGTAAAAAATAGTATGCGTATATATGAAGTAAAATGACAACTGACAAAATGTGATGCTTTTTTAAAAATTGGTGATGAATGTGATCAATTTGCTGTGTGATGTATAAGTATCTTTTTTTTTTTTTTAAGATTTTATTTACTTGACAGAGAGAGACAGCGAGGAACACAAGCAGGGGGAGTGGGAGAGGGAGAAGCAGGCTTCCCGCGGAGCAGGGAACCCAATGCGGGGCTCCATGCGGGGCTCAACCCAGGACCCTGGGATCATGACCTGAGCCAAAGACGCTTAACGACTGAACCACCCTGATGCCCCTATTTCCCAAGAAGCTTTAATGATTAAGTAACATTTGGAGGTATGCTAGAGATGGTTTTGCAGTTATATATGCTTTACAATCTGTGATAATTGTATTATTTTGAAATTAACTTCACACAGATAATAACACAAGTTTGTATTTCTACTTAGATAAAAATTTCATGCAAAAAAAGGCCTCAATTTGTTATTTTTAGCACGATTTGGAATTAGAAAATATAGGCCTGAAGTGCTAAGCTATTCTTTTTAGTTTTTGTCTTCTCTGTTTTTTTTTTTTTTTTAGTTTTTCAAGTGTACATTTACCTCTGTTCTTTTATCTATTGATTTTCTCAAAACATTTAAACCAAGCAAAACTGAATATTAAAAATCTTGATAAAATAACAGATTTTACCTAGCATCTTACTTTTTTCCCATCTTAACGGTTGTTAGTAGACATAAACAATCTGAAATAATGATAAAATATTACATGGTAATCACATTACCATAAATATTAAGAATTGAAAAGGACAAAAAAGACCCTATTAATTCAACAGGTCTTTTCATCTTGATATTATGTCGTTTCTGAATTAATATATTTATTTTATTACAAATCAATAAACCATTTGTTTTTCTGCTCAGATATGGAATCAACTGTGCTAAAATGCCATTAAATCTTTATTTTAGAAATATGTCCTCAGCAGATACATATTTATTTGAGAAAAATATTATTTGTGCCTTAATTCTCAACATGATCCTTCTATTTAACCAATACATCATTTGAAGATATGAAATATAAATTTCTGTTTGTATACTGGTTTTTCTAATAGCATCTTTTCTTCCTAATACATTTTTTTCAAATGTATCTTTCATGACATGTCTAATATATATTTTTTTCTGTCCAGGGTTTTTGCATTTTATGTTTACTTCCCAATGCAATTACTATGATAAACTAATATAACTTCTAAAATGTATTTTAACAATTATTACAGTAGTAATTAATTAAAAGGATTTCTTAATTATGCCACATAGGATTTAGCACATTTTATTCTTTTTATTGGCAGAGGCATACATGGACAAAGGAGGGGATTGTGAAAAGAAGAATGTACCTATTTTTATACCATTTAGCTTTCTCCTGTGATTTAAAATGGTTTTCTCAAATACTTTAAAATATGAGACAAAATTATAATTATTTCTTTTAAATCGCTGTCATTTCTTTTTTTAAAGACTACATAGACAGACCCACATGGAATTATAATATGTCAAGGACAAAACATAATCAACAATATCCAAGAGTAAACCATTTATTTTAAAAAGCTTTCAGGTAGGGCTCCTGGGTGGCTCAGTTGGTTAAGCAACTGCCTTCAGCTCAGGTCATGATCCTGGAGTCCCAGGATCGAGTCCCACATCCGGCTCCCTGCTCAGCAGGGAGTCTGCTTCTCCCTCTGACCCTCTTCCCTCTTGTGCTCTCTATCTCTCATTCTCTCTCTCTCTCTCTCTCTCAAATAAATAAATAAAATCTTTAAAAAAAAGCTTTCAGGTAGAAGGAATATATATATATATATATATATTACTCCATTCATCTGGCTACTGTAATGGACATTTAGAGATTGCTCTTTATCACTTATTGCCTCCCTTATTCTATCAAAAATACCTTTCTTTCATTGGCAAGATCTGCCTCCCTCCCTTTTGTGTTGTAGCAGTCATTCTGTTAGAGAAATTCCACTTGACTCTAGGTTCTAGGAGGACTCAATGTCTCTAATAGGGTATATCATCACCCTACTCACAATGATTGTTCTATGGATGGGCATGTGAATCATTTTGAGCTAAAGAAACAAGAAGTTCTGAAGAAAGCTAATATTAAAACAATGTGATTTTCCTCATCCATAGGAGATGTAGTTCAGGCATTCTATAATTCTCTAAATGAGGTAAGATGTCTGCTCTTACCGAGAAAGATGACTCAGAGTTGAAGCACACAGATTGAGTTTACTGCCAGGAAATGGAGCAGGAATGCTGATGATATCATTAACTTCTTGATCAAATGGCCCTTGAAGTGAGAAGTATTCCAAACTCCTTTTCAAAGCAGAAGTCTAAAACAAAAGTCTTACTTTGGCCAACTAATGCCTCCATTATTTTTCTTTAACGAATGTGTGTCTTCCTAATTGAAAATAGCAAACATACATAATAAGTGAAAGATGATGACATCATCATTAGACTTATCATAATAGACACTGGAATATAGTAAAAATAAGTGGTGGGGAGAAGTAAAAAAGAATTATAATCAAAGGACCCTTTATAGCCATGATGACCTTCATCTATTAAGAACAAAGAATAATCCGGGCGCCTGGGTGGCTCAGTCGTTAAGCGTCTGCCTTCGGCTCAGGTCAGGATCCCAGGGTCCTGGGATTGAGCCCCGCATGGGGCTCTCCGCTCCGCGGGAAGCCTGCCTCTCCCTCTCCCACTCTTCTTGCTTGTGTTCCCTCTCTCGCTGTGTCTCTCTCTGTCAAATAAATAAATAAAATCTTTAAAAAAAAGAACAAAGAATAAGATTTTCAGAATGCAAGGGTTCAGTTTGTATACTTCCTATGTATTCCGTGTGAGGTCAACATCTGATGAGCTATTCTGACACAATGATTGAACTAGAAAAGATATCAACACAGAATAAATTACAGCAGAGAAAATGAATCTTGATATTTATATAGTTAAACTGAAATGAATTATTATAATGTTTCTGGGGATTCATATAAAAGAGGAGAGGTATTATGTCAGAAACTGTAAAATGTCTTATTAGAAAATGTCTTGTGCAAGATGCTTGTGATAATTTATATATATATATATATATATATATATATGTTTGGACAGAACACAAAACTCTGGGTCAGATCCACAGACACAAAAGAGCAGCCAGAACAACACCTGTATCAGTTCTCCATGCCCCAATTCCCACAAAGTGACATGATGAGGGCCAGACATACCTGTGCATACAGCAGATTGTCCCACAGGAGAGAAACAGCAAAATTGTGAGATTCAGAACTTCAGTGGGATAGCTAACACATCTGTTCACCTTCCCCTTCAGAAAGAGTCAAGCAAATCTTTGGGGAAGGGTGGAGAAGTTGTCTCTCTTATATATATACTGAAGTATAGTGGACATACAATATTTTACTAGTTTCAGGTGTAAAACAGTGATTTGCCACTTCTATATACAGTGCTCACCACAGTAAGTACCATCTGTCACCATACATTATTACATCATTGACTATATTCCTTGTTGTACTTTTCATCCCTGTGACTTACTTATTTTATAACTGGAAATTTGTATTTCTTAGTCCCCTTCACCTATTTCACTCATCCTCCCCAAATCCCCAAGGTGTCTCTTTTAATACCGTCAGGTTTAAGCAAATATCTCCGAGGGAGAGGAAAAAGACTTTATTATTTTGGAATGTCTCTCGGGACCTCTATCTTTTAGGAGATGCTATGTCTGGCTTCAAGGCACATTTGCCATTCAAACTTTCCCTTTGCTTGGAAACTTCAGAGTGTTCAGGAATGCAAGAAATCCATGGGGGAAAAAAACAAAGTCTCCTAACAGACATAATATAGGATAAAATATACATAGTTTAAACCATCTCAGCAAAACACAGGAGTTGAGGGTAGGGAGGAAGATAAGGGAATAGGAGACAAAAACTGTTCTAAATGATTCATCTTGGAGAAGGAGGGGAAGAAAAATAAAAATCTGTCTCTAGGAAAATACACATTTTTTCACTTTTATATTTTATATTATAACATGTGACTCTAAGTTTATGATTGTTAGGAATGGGAAAATAATGATACAAGCTATTGAACAGCTTAGTGGAACGTCCAAAAAAAGAATGGGAAGAAAGATCAAAAACTTGCCACACTCAGCAGACATGAAAATAGAAAAAGACAATACTAACATAATACTGTGTTAGTATATGATTAAAAGTGAACCCTTGCCATTTGCAATGATGTGGATGGAACCAGAGGGTATTATGCTAAGCAAAATAAGTCAATCAGAGAAAGACATGTATCATATGATCTCACTCATATGTGGAATTTCAGAAACAAAACAGAGGACCATAGGGGAAGAGAGGAAAAATTAAAACAAGATGAAACCAGAGAGGGAGACAAATCATAAGAGACTCTTAATCATAGGAAACAAACTGAGGGTTGCAGGAGGGCAGTAGGTGGAGGGAGGGAGTGACTGGGTGATGGACATTAACGAAGGCATGTGATGTAATGAGCACTGGGTATTATATAAGACGAATGAATCACTGACCTGTACCTCTGAAACCAATAATACATTATATGTTAATTAATTGAATGAAAACAAAACAATAAAATAAATAATTAAAAAATAAAATAAAATAAAAACAAATAAAATAAATAAAAGTGAACTGATAAAATTTCATTTCCATAAGACAGTCAGTCAATGTCATTTAAATATGAACAAAATCCTGCCGAGTCGTGTGTTCTTTGTATTCTAATAAAATGAAATGTATTCCAGTACAATAAAAAGATATAGCAAATTGTGCCCTAAAACATTATCAAAGTAGAAATTAAGACTAAAAGGGTCACGATGTAAAGAAAAACATAAAATTAAAATGATTATATAAAAAAAGAACAAACAAAATAGAGAAACCAAAATTCATTTAAGAACAAAATATGATGAAAACAAGTTTAGTAGGGAAACAAATGAAGTAGAACAAATTGATATATCTTTATCCTTTTTTTTTTTTCAAAGATTTTATTTATTTATTTGAGAGAGAGAGAGAATGAGAGATAGAGAGCACCAGAGGGAAGAGGATCGGAGGGAGGAGCCAACTCCCTGCTGAGCAGGGAGCCCGATGTGGGACTCGATCCTGGGACTCCAGGATCATGACCTGAGCCGAAGGCAGTCGCTTAACCAACTGAGCCACCCAGGCGCCCCGATATATCTTTATCCTTATATTCAACCAACATGGTGCTGCTTTTTATATGTCTTTGAAATAGTATCTAAAATTTGTACTAGAGACTAAAAGCCAAATTTTATAGTTATACATTGATAACATAACATTACATATAAATAATAGAGATACTCCAGATCCTTGACTACTTATAAATTAAGAATATTTTTAAGAAAATAAAAACTGAAATTATATATTATTTAGGAATAATGAGAACATTTATTCCTAATAAGAAAATAAAAAATGAAGATATATTATCTAAGAATAATAAGAATGAGAACATTTATTCCTGATATATATGTATATATATATCTATATAGTTAAAATATATGCAGATAATTAAGTGTCTTTATTTAAAAAATGCCTAAGTGTTAATATAAGTTCAATTTAATAAATTAGAAATATAAAACTAAACAATAAGCAATAAAAAGAACTTAATGGGGCTCTTGGGTGGCTTAGTAGGCTAAGTGTCTGACTTCAGCCTGGGTCATGATCTCAGGGTCCTGGGATGAGCCCTGTGTTGGGCTCCACACTCAGTGGGGAAGACTCCCCACTTGTCTTACTCCCTCTCCCTCTGCTCCTCCTCCTGCTTGTGCTCCCTCTGTCTCTCTCTCAAATAAATAAATAAAATCTTAAAAAAAATAATAAAAAATGATTAAATGAATAGATTGGAATCTTCTCAATAGTGAGATTAATCAATAAAAATAAAAGTGGGTTTTTTTTCAAAATTGGGTCATAAGGGCCATAACTAAAAGGATTTTTAGCAAAGAGCAAAACTAAAGGGTTTTTTTAAGGCCAAGTATAGAAGTATACACACCATTTCTCATCTCATACTGGAATGAACTAATTCAAATATCTACACCTAGCTTTCATGAGAGCTGGAAAATACACACAACTTACCCCAGCTATGACTCTTTTACCAGGGAAGTGTTGGAGAATGTATTTTGATAAGCTGCAGGCCATGTTACCATAACCGGAATAGGAATAGTGCAGGTTCTAAGAATTTGTAATTCTTATAGTAAGTAAGTTTTATGCAACCTCTTTGTATCATTATTTTTTTAAATGTGTGAAACGCATAATTACACAATGTTTCAGATTCAAAAAGTAATATTTTCTACTATGGTATTGTTTAACTTTTGGGAGATAAGAAAATGTTTAATACAAAAATTCAACAATCATTTACAGAGGTTTACTTGAGATTTATACAGTTAAATTTTCAAAAGAATCTTCATATATATGTGTGTCTCTTTTTAATGCCGTGAGTGTATATATATATATATATATATATGTATACATAAATTCATTAGAAGAACTTAGTTCATCATACTGTATGAACTACTACAGAACATGAAAAATTTTAAGCTTCCTTTCTGTTCAGAGGAACACACACACCTAGGTTTATCAGGGACTTTGGAGGTAATATTAAACTTCTGGAAAATGAAATAACTTTTTTTTTCAAAATAAAAAAGTATCAAAAGGGGAAATTTCTAAAAACAGTATTTTTGGATCCAGTGGCACTTTCTCATACACTAGGTTTTTGCTTGGCATTAATAAAACCTAGTAATATTAGTTATTACTTTATTATATAAACCTTATGTTTACCCAAGAATTCTTGTCTCCAAATCACAGCTTCTCATGCAACCCTTTTTCTCTAATTATAGTTATTTACTTGCATGCAATTTAAGGATCCTTAAGAATACAATGTATAATATATATATATATAGATAGATAGATATAAGGCAGTTATATTCCTGATTTGCTAAAAAGTGATTTATTATATATGGTTTAAATAATCTTTCCTAGTATGATTACAAAAACACTTTTTTTAAATGTTCATGCATTTCAAGAGTCAGTTCCTCCAATCAATAAGGTGAACTTTTGACAATTAAAAAAAGCTATTTAAATGCACATAACCTTATGGAAATAGTTCTCAATCACTCTAATAAACTGAAAATCTAACCACTTTTTATTATCCACATTTGAAAAACAACACTTAGAGTAGAGGGTGTAGGACTTCACCTAGAGAGCTACTTCCTTTTCAGCCTGAGATCTCAGTGTTAAGTCATTCTCCAAGGAGACCTCTAGCTGTTCCTCCAAGACTCACAACATCATTCTTCTATTCAGAGTGCCAAACAGCTAGGTATCAAGTTGGTCAAGTGGGCAATAAGTCTATAAAAAAAAAATAACAATCAAGCCTTTATTCACTTACCACAACAGTGCAAGCAAGAGACAAAAAGTAAGGGGCCAGCTAACCACTGTTCAATCCCTGCACCACCCCCTCCCTCCCCCACAGAATGGCACCAAGACTGCATCAGGTGGTTGTGCCACAGATGTGGATCATCTTCTCACTGCCAAGGAGGCCCAAACAAAGAATGATTGCCTCTTTATGGATCTCTGAGCCATGGAGATGAAGAGAGGCTAAGAGTAGAAGGATAGTGAGTCAGAGTACAGTAAAGCCCCAGGCAATGTCCCTGATAAGGAAGCCTCTGAATAGAGGCACGGGGACTGGTTAGCTTGAGGGCAGGGAGAGGACGCTGAGACCTTGACTCTAACTCCCTGCAGAAAACTACAAGACATCGACTATGCACCAAATCTGGTGTGAGGAACATCATTCCCTGAGAGGGCTGTCAGGCGAAACCTTGTGATTGCCAATGGTTCAAGCCCGAAATATCACACATAGGATTTCTATCATGGAGCCTCTCTTCACATAGCGCCTGCACTAGAATTCTCTTAAATATTACGAATGTGATCAACTACAATTTATTCTATGATTCATGCGTTCATATCCTTCTTGGTCTTCCTAAGTAGAAATATTTACTGGTAGAAACTTTTATTGTTCCATCCACATCTGGTTCTCCATTCCTTTCCAGGAATACGAGAGGATTACACTTCTTTGTCCTCTGGAAGTTAGGCAGAACCATGTATGATTCTAAAAAAGTGATGGGTACCAGTTCAGGACAAAAATATTTAATTGTGAGTGAAAACTATCTAATGTTCTCAACCCTGGTGAGAGAGATAAAGAAGACTGCACAAAGTACACAATTTTAAATTAATAAAATATAAATTAGAAGATGATACTTTACCATATATGATTTTAACTTTGCAATATGCCCTTTTAGTAGGAAATATGTCCCGGGAGTTATCAAAACAAAATGATGATGATGATGATGACAATGATTTATTTTTAAAATAAATTTGGTGATACATTTCTATGAAAAATTATCAGAAAAATTGGTAAATAGAAAAAATGGCAGTGAGGAACCTAACTTTATACTCATTACAGCAAAATTAACCCTGGACAGATAATTTTAAATCAACTCTATTCAGTTAATTTAACTAAAGACCTTTAACTGAAAAAGCTCCATACATAGTCATTAATATCTTCTAGTTACTAGAATAAACTTTGTAATAAATTTAATTCTTATATGAATTTATAGGCTATAAAAGTAATGTGAATCAAAATATATTTTGACACTATAGAAAATGGCATCAAAATTAAATACAATAATGAAACATAAGATTCTTTTTCCTTATTTTATTACTTAAGCCTGCAATACACATAACAAAACTAGAAAAGAATTTGGTACTCTCATGTTCTGAAAACAGATGTTTTTATATGTATGTTTTATATATTGTTGCTAAGGAAAATTCGTTCCAGATGTCTGCTAGGAAAATGTTCTAACTAATGCATTAGAGAAAATGTAAGAAAGGGAAGGTATGATGTTAAAAAGATTTTTTTTTAACATTTAAAGACAAAAATGAATGTTAAATTACAATTACTGAATCAAAAAAACGAAATTATAACTTTATTTTCAACGTTGTAACCTCTTACAAATTAATAATGCTATTCATACATTTCATAACATTTATAAATAAATAACAATTTATGAAAAAAAAAATCCAGCAATTTTATGCATAAAAAGCAGGCCTCCTAACTGGAATTCTTTCCCATTGGGTATTCACTGTTTACAAGGGCCAAGCAAAACTGAAGCAAGAGCAAAAAAAGACTTCTGAGAGTTTAATTTTCCCCAGGGCATCATTATGCAAAAAAAACATAATAATAGGAATGTTCTTAGCAACATAAGCTTAGGTCATTTTTCTAATCCTCATTGAATGACAATTTTGAAGACTTTCAACAATGGGATGTGTACAGGAGGAAAATGTTGTATATATAGGTGAAAACAAAAAACATCACTGAATTTTCATTAACTCTTTTCATACAATTTGAATGAAAACTAACTTGGAGTTTTTCAGACTATATTATTTGTGCCAAAGATATATATATATATATTTTTAGATTTTCTTAATTCTATCTTTGTCTTCTTTTTTATATATTATTTTTAATATATTTTATGGATTAATTTGCTGAATACTGTTTATGTTGTTATTAATTTGAACAAGATATATTGAAAGAACGGGACAGACATTCCAGCAGAGAGACAAAGATATCCATTTCCACATGAACAGCATTGGTATTGAAAGTGGAAACCATAATGAGAAGTATCAACAACAGATGTTCTTGAAATATCTCTGGCACATGGTAATCACTAATGACAAAAAGAGCTCTGCACTAATAAGACAATTCTACATGTGAGTATATCAAGAAATCTCCTGTAAAATATTTATCAAGAAAGAATACATCCTGCAACATGTTTATTGAAAAAACTCCAGCATGTTTTAGGTCCCTAAACAGAGTGTGATAATTAATAAATGAAATAAATATTTTACAAGTAAAATACTGTGACCCTTTCCAAGCATATCATTATTTTAATCACCTATTTAAAAAAAATCTTATTTTAATTGCAAAGTTTGAAGATACACTTTCCCCTCCCCTACCTGAATGTCCCCAAGTCTCTTATCCTATATAGTCAGTGTCACAGCCCTATTGACCACAAGGCAATTCTCACACAGGCCTTTAGAGGGGCTTTTTAAAGGAAACACTTTTTCTTTTTAAAGGGAACACATTTTGATGTGTTAATGAACTAAATAGGTACAGATACTCAGCCTCTAGATGGTAGACATTTTCCTTTTTGCTTCCTTTAGTGTAGCTCTTTTAAAGGGTCAAAACTCTCAAAATTTCTGAGTCTGATGCCAGTGTACTGGATAAATGAATGATCTGATGACTTTCCATAATCACTCAGTTTTCATGATTCAATAAATGCCAATTTTTTGACGTGAGGATTTCTCCAACAACTGAAGACAGAGAATGTGAGTACATCTCAGAAAACGGACTAGATTTTAGCATACCTAGTACAATGAAACAATGAGGTTCCATTAGAAAGATAGGTTAGAATAATCAATATAAGGAAACATCTCTCATTTAAAGGATACCTCAGAGGTATTTGTGCCTTACGGTCCGGCTAAGACTGAGTAATATAAAGTTACAAGAACACTTGGAGTTTTAAATGAAATCTAACTCATTCCAGCTCCTTTAAAAGGAGCCAGACTTTTCAAATAATGAAAGTAGCATCTCATAAAAAAAATCAAGCATAAACGTACTCCTCCACTCGGACAACTGTCTATTGGTTAAAATACTTCCTTATTCTAACTTCTCAGCTTCTCCTTTTTTCTAATCCCTATTTGGCTGTGTACTTCTACTCCTAAAATTTCCTTAGGTTGACTTACTTGTGATTTTAGAGTTAGGCCCAAATACAGGTTAAAGACACCGTCTTCCAGACTGCCAAGTCTGCTCATGACTTCTGATACCAGTTACAAGTTTAAGGGTCCCCAGGGTCACCCTTGCTTCATTAAAATTGTCACTTTGGATCAGCTACCTACAAATTCAGGGGTCTCCACAGACTCCCTCAGTTTTGGTAATCCCCTAGAATGTCTCACTGAACTCAGAAAAGTACTATATTTACAATTACAGTTTTATAACAGCAAAATGATAAAAATTACTATCAGTCAAATAAAGAGAAACAGAGGATGAAGACTTCATATTCTTCAGGAATATGGTACCCTTCCAGCATCCAAGTATGACGACTCTCAGAGTGTCACCAACTAGGGAAGCTCACCCTTTACCTAGTTATAATTGATTGAATCTTTGCTCCTGTAGTTGAACTCTTTCCAGCATCCTTCTACCCCAGAAGTTAAACTGATAGCACATGGCTCAAAACCCCAAAACCTCTGATTACATGGTTGGTCTTTTTGACATGGTCAGCCTCCACCCTTCGTCACTGTGTTAGCATAAACTGTCTACTGGCCCACCACGAGTCACCTCATTACCTCATTAAGTATGGTCTGAGGGACTCATCATGAATAACAAAGACTCTTATCCTTTGGGAAATTCCAAAGACTTAGAAATTACCTCCTCAGAACTGAAACAAAGCCAGACCTCTCTGAGTAAAGTTTATTCTTCACTACACAGTGATACATTATGGCCCATGTTCTCTGAATTGGTCTTTGCATGCTCTTTAGTGTCTGATTTTGTTTTTTTTTTTTCTCTTAAGGTAGGGTGACAATGGGTAAGAAGCAGCCTTGATTGGTGTAATCATTCAGTCAGGCCCACCTCCTCTCTGGCTTAGCCTTGGGGAGGGGAGAGAACAACTACCTTCTCTGTTTTTCATTCTTACTAGATTAAATTATATGACATTTCCATTTCTTTTTTTTAAGATTTTGTTTATTTATTTAGAAAGAGAGCTTGTGGGGGAAGGGGCAGAGAGACAGGGAGAAAGAGAATCCCAAGCAGACTCTATGCTGAGCTCAGAGCCCCACACGGGGCTTGATCTCACTACCCTGAGATCATGACCCGAGCCGAAATCAAGAGTCGGACGTTTAACCGACTGAGCAATCCAGGAGCCCCTATGACATTTCCATTTCTAAAAATTGTCAAATATTGTTAATTCTATGTAGCGCCAACCCACCTGGTGTCCAAATTAAAGATATAATACTACTCAAGAGTGACATGTTCCATGGTCAAGATAGTTTGAAAATGTATGCCAAAAATTCTTTAATTCTACCTCTTCACTACATGAGGATACAGCTTTAACCAAAGTGTCATTTTCCTCAGCGTGTTAAAGAAATTGTGTTTGATCCTGCCAGGACAAATAAATTGAAACATTACCATCAGTACACATATTTAGATAAACATTCTACAACTCTGAAAAAAGAAGCTAGAGAACTGAATGGAAGATGAGAGAGTTGCCCATTTTAAGAGGATTTTTTTCTTTACTATTTTTCTTCAAAGAGTTGTAAGAATTTCCCATACATCTTGTAAGTAGTGAAAATTAATTAGATAATACTTCAAGTATAACTGTAGGAGAACGCATAAGGCATATTTTTTTTTCTTTTTGAACTGTAGTAGTGGTGTTAAACTTCAGTTAGTCAACAAAATACAGAAAGAAAAAAAGAAAAAACATAACTATTTTACACCTTATGTTTAAAATATTTAAATTTTTTTCATTTAACCTAAACTTTTTTAAAATTTTAAAACCTGAGGTCTTGAAAAATATTTTTCCTATAAAAAGAATATTTTTTTTTAAATTGAGATACTTTTATAGTACAGTTTGGTTGGATTGTGTTCTCCCAAAATAAGATATGTTGAAGTCCTAATAGCCAGTACCTCCAAATGTGACTTTTTAGAGATAGGTCCTTTTAGAGGTAATAAAGTTAAAGTGAAATCATTAGGGTAGGCTCTAATACAAAATGACTGATGTCCTAATAAAAAAGGGAAATTTGTACCCAGAGACAGGCATACATAGTGGGAAGACAACATGAGGAAACAGAGAAGCCATCTACAAATCAAGGAGAGGGTCCTGAAACAGATTCTCAGATTCTTCTCTTATAGCCTTCAGAAAGAACTAATCTTCCTGGCACTTTGATTTCTGACTAATAACCTCCAAAATGTGAGACAAATTTCTATGGCTTAAGCCACCACTTTGTGGTAGTTGGTTATTATAGCAGCCCTGGAAAACTAATACACTTTGTCCATGGAGTACTATTACTATATTACTAATATTATAATATTAAGGTAGTATTTATTTTTGTAGTAGTATTTTCACTGCAATTTTCCCCCCATAAAATTAATGCTGGTAAAGAGCTATAAGCATCTATTATATGATGTTTTACATGCACAAAACTATGATTCTGTGTCGATGCAGCAATTGAAGGTTGACTATTACAA
Source organism: Callorhinus ursinus (assembly GCF_003265705.2). Taxonomy (NCBI): domain Eukaryota; kingdom Metazoa; phylum Chordata; class Mammalia; order Carnivora; family Otariidae; genus Callorhinus; species Callorhinus ursinus. Next base: position 95,321,628 of record NW_027397066.1, on the reverse strand, counting down.
TGTTAAATTCAGTGCACAACTTCCTCTGTAGTTTATTGTTCTAAAACAAAATTTAGTGTTCCGAGACACTTTGATAAGATGGTAATTTTGCCTTTAAAGAAATTATACTGATAATATCTTGTTTCATGGAAACTAAATGCACTGTTAATACTTGTATCTCAGATTAAGCATTGCCATTAAAACTGCAAACTCAGAGACTATGGACTCTGAAAAACAAACTGAGGGTTCTAGAGGGGAGGGGGTGGGGGGACGGGTTAGCCTGGTGATGGGTATTAAAGAGGGCACATTCTGAGTGGAGGACTGGGTGTTATGCACAAACAATGAATCATGGAACGCTACATCAAAAACTAATGATGTAATGTACGGTGATTAACATAACAATAAAAAATTTTTTAAAAAGTAAAAAGAAAAAGGATTAAAATAAAATAAAGACAGGATTCAACTTGCTTTGAAAAAAAAAAAAAAAAAACTGCAAACTCAGGGCTCCTAGGTGGCTCAGTCTGTTGAGCATCTGACTTTTGGTTTCAGCTCGGGTTGTGATCTCAGGGTCTTGGGATGGAGCCCCATGTTGGCTCTGCCCTGGGCATGGAGCCTGCTTAAGATTTTCTCTTTTCCCTCTCCCTCCCCCTCTCCCCCTCTCCCTGCTCATGGGAGCACACATGTGCACTCTCTCTCTCCCATTCTCTCTAAAATAAATAAAACAATTAAAACAAAACAAAACTGCAAACTCATTCAAGTCATACAAGACATAAACCTATTAAAAGCAAATTAGATATTCAAAAGAGCCAGGTATAAAGATTTAGTATGTATACAGACCTAAAAGATATTCTAAAGACCAAATACTGTGTATTTTATCAAGCCTTTATTAATACTGCTTAATTGTCTAGAGTGTATGGGTTTTGTTGTATTTCTTAAAAATGAAAATTGCCTTACTTACGAAATCTAATAATATTAAGTTGGAAATAAAAATAGGAAGGGATTACAGAATGCCAAACAAAGACTTATGAAATCTGTGTTCTGATGCAGTAAGAATATTTTGTGAATTTGAGGACAAAGGCATTGAAAGATAAGAATTAGAAAGTATGGACTGGTTGCAATATCTAAAATGAATGGAATAGAGAAATGTGAAAAGCAGGACCAATTTTAGTATGATTACAATATGTTTAAGCACTTCATAAAGCAATCACTCATATTATACTTGAATTGCTTTAAGGTTTTTCTTCTTAATAAATTCCATTTGTAATTCCCCTCAACCAAACATAAAAGCTCCTATATTTAAATTGTATCTTACTATTTTCACTTTAGAGTTTTTGATTCTGCTTTAAATCATGTCAGCCTGGCAAGTTCCTCAAAGGCAAGAATCTGTTTTTGCCACGTTTATGCATTTCATAGCATGTTACACCATACACTACATGTAGTAAACCACTCAAGAAATGATTCGTAAGAGAATAAAAGAGAATTTCAGAATACCAGAATAATTGCTCAGCACTGCTCAAGAGCAAGTCAAAATTTTACTTTTATATTCCTTTTATATATTTTACAGTCTTTACACTGTGAACCTGAAGATTAAAATATTAAAATTGAAAGATAGTGTTATTTTTATAAGTTCTGTCTTTAGCAGAGTACCTGATTTCTCAGGACCTCTGTCATTCCTGAAATTGCATCTATTGAGAAATAAATACTGGCAAGAGATACCAGATACTGAGGGTGAGACAGCCATTAAGAAAAACAATAACCTGGTCTAATAACAAGATAAATTTAAAAGTGACTTGTTGCCAGGGTATGATTTGGCCTTGTGGAAAAGAAGTTTCTTAGGCAGTAAGTATGGAGAGTGACCGGAGGAAAATAATTTAAGATTTACTGAATTTGCCCTTTGATAATCAATTATGACTGATTTAAATTAAGAGGCTTGCCATAACATATAAGTTGCAATTAACAAAACAAAAAGGATAAAACTATTAAAGTCATCATAATTTGATTCACTATAGTTTTAGGATTATTGGTGGAATTTTAGGTGTATGTGTGCATGTTTGGGGCCCTATACAAAAGCAAGGAAGAAGTGTATGTATAAATGGATATTTTCCTATCATTTCTTTTTTAGTTAACAGTTTTCTGGAAAGAGGACATAATTTTTTTTTAAAGATTTTATTTATTCATTTGACGGAGAGAGACACAGCGAGAGAGGGAACGTAAGCAGGGGGAGTGGGAGAGGGAGAAGCAGGCTTCCCATGGAGTGGGGAGCCCAATGCGGGGCTCCATCCCAGGACCCTGAGATCATGACCTGAGCAGAAGGCAGACGCTTAACGACTGAGCCACTCAGGTGCCCCAGGACATAAATTTTTTTAAAATGTTGTTCAGCTTACTATTATTAATATACAATTTCTGGTAAGCACCAGGGCAGTTATCGGCCTCTAAGATTAGTGTTCCTCTTATAGCAGTGGTTCTCCACTGGGGATGATTATGGGCTCCAAGGAACATTCTGCAATGTCTGGAGATATTTCTGATTGTCATAATTGGGGTAGAGGATTGCTACTGGCACGGAGTGGCTTGTGGGCAGACACATGCTGTTAAACATCATACAATATACAGAGCAGCTTCCATAACAAAGAATTATCCCATCCAAAATATCAATAGCACCACACTGGAGAAATCCTACTCAAAGTCTTGTTGACTTTGACTTGACATCTCAGCTTTCACATTCCTCTGTTCTATCATTAATAAATTCTGTAAAACCTTTTTGGAATCTATTTACATACTCAATCTAACATCTTGTGATAATGTATCCCATAAAATAATTACACACTATATAAAGCAGTCCTCATTTGTATATGATTTAGCATTCCATTTTGCAAACATGTTATGAATAAGGATTATATTTCACCTGCCATGTTAAGAGTAATGCTCAGTTTGTTTGTTACATTTGTTTTTTTTTTCTTAAGAAAGACCCCATTTTATCCTCATACTTGTGAACACCACAGACCTCTGTTACATTAAATATCCCAAAGAACTAGACGATATACTGGTATTGTGACATAGTTACACTGTATTTAGGGGCACCTGGGTCGCTCAGTCCCTTGAGTGTCCGACTGGTGTCTGATTCTTGATTTCGGCTCAGGTCATGATCTCAGGGTCACAAGATTGAGCCCCACATCAGGCTCCAGCCTCAGCGGGGGAGTATGCTTGAGTTTCTCTCTCTCCCTCTCTCTCTGCCCCTCCGCCCACTTGCACTCATGCACGTGTTCTCTCTCTCTCTCTCAAAAATAAATAAATTTTAAAAAAGAAAAAGAAAACAAAAAAAAAAGAAAAGAAAAAAATAGTTACCCTGTATTTAGTTCACAAATGTTGTCTTAATCTCTTTCCCACCCACATCTTAGTCTCACAGTCCAACAAGGGAAAAGCCCACCTAACCCTGACACTGAATCATCACGAAAACCATGTATCCATTCGCCACAACAACAGTGTTACAAATTAAGGAAATTTTGATAATAGATCACAGTATCTTGTTTTGTGTAAGACAGACTGTAGACTTACACCTTTTTTGACATGCTCAGTTTAAGCAAGCCTTGTTTTTCATCCAAACCAGTTATCTTGCCTGAAAATGAAGAATTCTAATTCCTGTTGGTAATATCCACAGAAAATGACACTGCCAGTAAGCCTCCCAGAGACTAAATCCCAGTGCATTTAAGTACCCTAAGTCCTTAGCATTTTCTAGATAGACATGAAGAACACAGATTCTGAAAGACAAAAGACTTTAGCTGGGTTTCATAAATCTGAGGTCCGCAAAACTCAGGTTTGCTACAGGTCCGTACTTGTTTTCCACAAAAATAATTATTACTGGACTGAGAATTCTGTTGAAAATTTTAAGATATGAATAGTATTTGAGGTTATAACAAGATCAAATTTTCTTTTTAGGACTCCTTGAAAATGTATATAGACAGAGGTGACAGTACCAGGAGAAACAGAGGAACAAGTATTTGAGGTTAAGTGATATAGGCTCCTCAAAGATGTTGGAGAAGAGTCAGGATGACAGGGTGAGGTAATACTCATGGCAAGAATGAACACTGTTTTCCTCAATGATTACTTGAAAAAAAATATATTTTGCAGAGAGAGGGGAGGGAAGCTACATTGGATGGTTTTTACCATTTGTCATATATAATCTAAGGTATTCTGCTGAGCAGTAAGGATAGACATGAGGTTGGGCAATTTAGTAGCATGGAAATATCTAGAAAAACAACCATGGGAAATGTGACAGAGAATTTAAAATAAATTGATGATTTACTCAAGAGTGGTGAGCAGCCAGGAGATAATTTCTTTATAATGGAAATAAAAGAAAGCTGATTCAGATCACACCCAAGTAAGGAATCAAGGATGTAAGTATGTTTAATGAGAATTTATCCAGTCACAAGGGGAAGAAGAAGAATTCTCTCAAATATGATATATATGTACAGACTGGGAAGAGTCAGGGAACTGTGCTCCATAATGATGACATGAAAACACTCAGTAGGAAAAAAAGATAGAAAATATGATAGTTGTTGAAGAAAATGGGCATATGGTAAAAGTGGGTATTCAAAGCTTGATTTTTTTTTACCTTTTTGCCTCTGTCCATAAATGCATTTGTTCAACAAATATATTGTGGCACCATTTTGGGTGATGTGCATTCAAAGGCAAATTTGCAAGAACCAAAATATCCCCCCGCAAATAACAACAACAAAATAATGATACTTCAGCATAGCTTGTTGCTCATTATCCATTGAATAAAAACATATTTGTAATATACATTTAGCTATGTATCATATAAATTTTTAATTGACACTAAATGTTATATTTGAGTATAACAAATTCACCTGAATTTAAAAAATATTTTACATGATCAATATTCTATATATTAAAAATGTTAACTCTAAAATAAAACTCTTAACTATTTCTTGTTACAAAGTTATCACTAGGTATTTTATTTTTTATTCCCTAACAGACAGCTCGATTTTTTTTTCCATCTACAAATCCACTTTCATTTAGTGCTATGAAACTAAATAAACACTCGATTAAAAAAAATAAATCATAGGGGTCCCTGGTTGGCTCAGTCAGTTAAGCGTTGGACTCTTGATTTTGGCTCAAGTAATGATCTCAGGGTCCAGAGATCAAGCCCCAAGTATGGCTCTGGGCTCAGCACAGAGTGTGCTCTCTCTGTCTTTCCCTCTGCCCATCCCCTGCTTACAGTCTCTCTCTCTCCCTCTCAATAAAATCTTAAAAAAAATCATAGTATAATACAATTAATCTAGCTTCACAGAGTACATAAATATATCCCCTCTTCAAGAACAGATAATTAAAATCTCATGTAGTCTGAACTTTCTGCCCATAAGTACTCTGCAAGACATAGGATTGTTTCCAATAACCAACTATTTATTTTTCCTCTCATAAATATTTTCTTTTTTTAAAAAGATTTTATTTATTTATTTGAGAGAGAGAGAATGAGAGACAGAGAGCACGAGAGGGAAGATGGTCAGAGGGAGAAGCAGATTCCCCGCTGAGCAGGGAGTCCGATGTGGGACTCGATCCCAGGACTCCAGGATCATGACCTGAGCCGAAGGCAGTCGCCTAACCAACTGAGCCACCCAGGCGCCCTCCTCTCATAAATATTTTCCAAAAAGTCATTTAAGACTTGATTGTAAAGAGGCAAGCTTTTGAAACAATAAAAATTTATGTCCTCAGATTTTTTTTAATAAAAGAAGAACTCCATCCTGACACAATAGATTAATTTATTAGCTATCATGCTGGAGTTCATCCACCATAACAGCCTAAGTTATAATCAGTAAGAAGTGTCTGATCAGACATCTCATCCCACTTTGAAATGCCATTGACAAGCAGAGGTAGGAAGGATAGAAAGGACAGACATTGGCTTCTGTTCAGGGTGAAGCCACAATATTCTCAATGTGCACATACAAAGACCGTGTAGTATAAATATTTTAAAAGTTAGATCCTTGAATTTTGGTTATCACATTGATAATGAAGTTAATTGTAATTTTTCTCAGGATTATGTTAAGGATTGAATGAAATACTGAAAATTTTCTGTAAACTCTAAGAACCTATTAATATTTAATCACATCTGCAAAACATCCATTCTTCCCAAATATCCCCTCCTTATTCTATTTACTACTCTTATGTTGGGCTTTGAAGTTTTTCCACCAAATGGAGAGTGTACTTCCTTGCTTCTAGAGTTTGGGCTCATCATAAGGTGTACTTTAGCCAATAGGATGTTGTCAAATGTAATGCAATAGAGGCTTGAAATGTACTTGTGTCATTGAACTTATTTCTTTCTCTTCTTCCATCATATAATAAGAACATATCCCCGACTGACCAATGATTAAAAAAAAAAAAAAAGACACATGAAGCAGATCTAAGCCCAGCCTGGCACTTGGAGCCAAGCCCAGCGTAGATGAGCCATCCCTCAGCAAAAATGCAGATGAATGAGAGTAAAGATTATTGTTTTAAGCTAATGAGCTTAATAGTTGTTTGTTACATGATATTATCACTACAAAATCCAGATTATTTTTATATTTTTATTTTGTTAATGAACAGTGAAAATATAGACGTCTCTTGTAGAGAGTAAGAGAAGACTCATAAATTAGAGGACCTATAAACAACTAAAATGTAGTCCACTAAATCTTGACTAGAACCCCTGCAGTGTCAGTGCCATATTTTGTCATGTTGAGACATCTTAATAGTTTTTGATCCATAGTCATTAAATCACTATAAAATTTTCATAAATGTCATTATGCTAAGAATGACACTGAGTGACCAGAACTCTCAAAACTAGTCTCACTCTAATTTTCAGAAGCGCATGTTGTTATGTCATAAAAAACAGTGATGTGCTAATATTCAATTTTTCAAACAGAAAAAAAAATTCCATTCATTTGAGGCATCTACAAAGCACATATATCTAGTCTGAGGGCTTGGTCATGATAGTGGTAGTAATAAAGGCATGTTTGTGGCCAGTTGATTTATGAGATTTATTTATATAAGAAAAGAGGTGAGGTGCTGTGTAGGTTACTTTATTCCTAAAGTATCAAAATTGCAAAATTGATAATGAAGTGATCTGTGATTCTGTTTCTTTCTTTCTCTTTCCTTCCTTCCTTCCTTCCTTCCTTCCTTCCTTCCTTCCTTCCTTCCTTCCTTCCTTCCTTCCTTCCTTCCTTCTTTCCTTCCTTCCTTTTGTTCTAAGATGTTTCTAAAAATAAAAACCAAATGTGATTAGAAGCACAAAAGCTAACAGAGGATGAGTGATTAACTGCAAACTACTACCACTCCTAGGCCAAAAACCAAATAGAAGAATGTTGTGGGCTGAATTGAGTCCCCACCACCACCAAATTCACATGTTGAAGCTTTAACCTCCACTATCTCTGGATGTGACTGTTTAGGAGATGGGGTCTTTAAAAGGTGTTTAAGTTAAAACAAGGCCATTAAGATGTGCTCTAATTCAATCTGATTGGTGTCCTAAAAAGAAGAGAAAATTTGCTCACACCAAGAGACATTAGAGAGTCACACAAACACAGAGGAAAGATCACATGAGGACAAAGGAAGAAAGGGACCATCTTGTAAGTCAAGAAGAGAGGCCTCAGGAGAACCCAAACCTGTCAATACCTTATGCTGGACTGTGAGAAAATACATTTCTGTTGTTTAAGCCACCCAGTCTGTGGTATTTTGTTATGGCAACTAGACCAAACTCATGCAAAGAGGGCAGCTGGAATCTTAGTGGGCCAATAAGGCAAGCAGTGGAGCCATGAGAAAATACAGCTGCTGGGAGATAGAGTACAATGTAGAGGAGATGATGTCTTTCTACCTCTCACCCTTCACACTAATCATCTTTGCTAATCAGAAGGAGAAAAGAATGCATTTACCAATCCAATGCCTCTGTACCAAGTTTCAGGGATCTTGTTAGTTCAGCTAAAATTGGAATCTCCCCCCAATTAAGTTTACAATAATGACCGTGTTCCTTAAGATTAATCAGACTTAAATTCTGGTGCAAAATGTACACTCCTTTTCATTGTTTTGTAGGCAGATTGAACTTTAGGGTTGATCTTTCCTATCTAAGGTAAATTCCAAAGTCTCAAGTTGAAAATAATAACATAGCTGTTACATTGTCAATATGTATTTTTATTTTGGGGCAGAGTGATCACAGAATTTGCTAAACTTTTTGTAATGAAAGTAAATGTAAATGTTCCATGGGCATACAAAAATGGATATCCTTTATTTTTTCTATTCAAAAAATAAATATGAAAATTGCTATTTAGTAATGAAATTAATAACTTGGTTGTATTTTAAATATATAATTAGTGACTTTGGACTATTAAAGGTGTCTAATTATTAAAATAATGTGTACTAATATTTCCCTTTTCAAAACTTTATTTCCCTTTTGACATATAATTTTTAACAGTATTGATTTTATATATTTTGTTGATATTTTGAGCTGTATGTGAATTTATGAATGTCATATCTAATTCATAAATTGAGCCTCTTATTAATACATGGTGCCATTTTTAACCTACTTAACAATCTTATTATTAATTCACATTTGTCTGATGTTAATAGTGCCACTTAATATTTACTTTCATGTGGTTATCTTTTGTGCATTTGCAAATTTTTTTAACTTTTGGTTTGCACTTGGTTTAAAAGTCATTTTAAGCAGTGCATAGTTGTTTATTTTCTCTAACCCAGTAGGATAATCTCTGATATTTAATAACCCATTTACTTTTAATGTAACTATATATTATATATTTTCATATTTATAAATATATTTATTTATTATATATATTTACTTATATAAAAGATTTACATATATATACACACACATATGAACACACTTTATTTATTATTTATTTATTGATTGATTGATTTATTAAGATTTTATTTATTTATTCATGAAAGACAGAGAGAGAGAAAGAGGCAGAGGGAGAAGCAGGCTCCCAAGGAGTCCCCCCAATGCGGGACTCGATCCCAGGACCCTGGGATCATGACCTGAGCCTAAGGCAGACGCTTAACCATCTGAGCCCCCCAGGCGCCCACACCTGATTTATTTTTTAATCATTCTTTAGTTCTCTGACTTGATGAAAGTTTTCTCCCACCGTTCTTTATTTTGGCTAGTTTGATCTGTATTGCTGCTAATTGTCCCCTTTTCCCCAGTTAATCTAGTGGTTCTACTATACAAATCTATCCTTCCCCTGCTGTGCTCATCTCCAGATCAGAAGAAACCATCAGACTAATGTGACTTCTAAATTTCCACCTGCCCTGCAGTGACCTTTAAAAGATTCTCACCTTCCTTCCATCTGGCTCTGATGTTTAGCCAAGTTCCTATTATTCTACTATTCTTTGTCATATATCTATTACATTCAAAAACCCTCTTCAACATAGACATTACCAGGTGGGACACTCCATTAATACTGTTTTAGAGTT